>NW_006778156.1:820561-824268 GCF_000442215.2 Lipotes vexillifer | reverse complement strand
AAGAGTGGACATCCATGTCTTGTTCCTGTTCTTAAAGGAAATGCTTTCAGCCTTTCACTGTTGAGTTTCATGTTAGCTGTAGGTTTGTCATATATGGCCTTCATTATGTTGAGGTATGTTCTCTCTATGCCTATTTTCTGGAGATTTTTTGTTTGTTTGTTTATGATAAATGGGTGTTGAATTTTGTCAAAAGCTTTTTCTGCATCTATTGAGATGAGCATATGGTTTTTATTCTTCAATTTGTTAATATGGTATATCACACTGATTTACTTGCAGGTATTGCAAAATCCTTGCAGTCCTGGGTTAAATCCCACTTGATCATGGTGTATGATCATTTTAATTTGTTGTTGGATTTGATTGCTGGTATTTTCTTGAGGATTCTTGCATCTATATTAATCAGTGATATTGGCCTGGAATCTTCTTTTATATGTGGTATTTTTGTCTGGTTTTGGTATCAGGATGATGGTTGTCTCATAGAGTAGGATTAGGAGTGTTCCTTCTTCTGCAAATTTTTTGAATAGTTTCAGAAAGGTAGGTGTTAACTCTTTACTAAATATTTGATAGAATTTGCCTGTGAAGCCATCTGGTTCTCAACTTTTGTCTGTTGGGATTTTTTAAATCACAGTTTCAATTTCCATACTTGTGATTGGTCTGTTCATATTTGTATTTATTCCTGTTTCAGTCTTTGAAGATTGTACCTTTCTAAGAATTTGTCCATTTCTTCCAGGTCTGTCCATTTTATTGGCATGTAGTTGCTTGTAGTAGTCTCTTATGATCCTTTGTATTGTGGTGTCTTTTGTAACATAGTTTTTCATTTCTAATTTTATTGATTTGAGCCCTCTCCCATTTTTTTCTTAATGAGTCTGGCTAAAGATTTATCAAGTTTGTTTATCCTTTCAATGAATCAGCTTTTAAGTTAGCAGAAGGAAAGAAATCATAAAGATCAGAGCAGAAATAAATGAAATAGAAGTGAAGAAAAGAATAGAAAAGAGAAAATTAGTTACATTAATAGTACCTACCTTCCACAATGATTATAATTAAAGAGTAAATATTTGTGAAATAAAGAACATAGTGAGCAATATAGGTGTTTATTAAGTTAAAAATAGTGGGAGGGGCTTCCCTGGTGGCACAGTGGTTGAGAGTCTACCTGCAGAGGCAGGGGACATGGGTTCGTGCCCCAGTCCGGGAGGATTCCACATGCTGCAGAGTGGCTGTGCCCGTGAGCCATGGCCGCTGAGCCTGAGCGTCCAGATCCTGTTACTCTGCAATGGGAGAGGCCACAACAGTGAGAGGCCCGTGTACTGCAAAAAACAAAAAAACAAAACAACAACAAAAAAATAGTGGGAGGATGCAGACAATAAATTAAGTAAAATCTATAGTGTGACAGATGGTGATAAGTACTAAGAAAAATGAGGCATACATCAATCTAAATAAACCTAGGAGGCAATAATCAAGCAAAGAACATTTACTTGAAACCAAAGAATTATAATTTGGGGCATACAGATGTGGGTAGCAGTCTAAACAGGGTCCCACTTAGGTGTGAAAGTCAGGGGCTTTTAAAGACAATGAAGAGAATTTTGCATTACAAAAAAATTTAATTGGAGTTGGAAGCAGAAGCTAGTCTTGGCTAACCATGATTAAGTGCTAAGGCTATCACTAGAGGGAAGTAAAAGTTCATTACTGTGTTGCATGTGTCCTTGAAGAGTTCTTGGGATATTTGTGGCTTGGCTCCATTCAAAAGTTCATGGTCTTACCCGGTGAGGATCTGTGTAAGGTTCACCTTTTTAATGGCCTCCTTGCTCGATTTTAAAACCTCTTGAAATAGGTGACTCCATTTTATTAATATTTCCACATTTTACATTTCCCCATTTTGATCAAGATCTTTCTCTGAAAATATTCCTGATCAATTTATAGATTAACTTTGTCTAACATTGCTGGGAAGGATTTGTTCCAGAAAGTCATGTCCCACATTACTGAGATGAAGCAGTCCCAGAAAGTTGCAAACCACAGCAGGGGAAATTTTAAATCTCTAATGGTTATTTCAAGAAGTCTGTGTCATACAGGTTAGGCCACATTTGAGGAACAATGAGGCATTCAGGTAATGACTCAGGTAGTTTCCTCATCCAGGAATTTCATTTATTTACCTGAAAGTTCAGTTGGATAAGCTTCATCTATCATTTGAATCTGTTAATCTTGGTGTTTGTAGAAGTTTTAGAGTAGATCAGAGTAAGGAGTACCATGAAAAGTTTAAATACGAGCACACATAGCAAAATTCCAATAACATTCATGAACAATATCTGTAATCCTTATCTAAGTCCCTATAGAAGGAAGCCAGCTGAAAACGTCAGTATGGGACCAGAGGGTGCCATCCAAAACATTGGTCCAAAAAGGTCTTGGGCAATGTGTCTTTCTTCATGTGTTCTAATGCAATTTCACCAGAAGTGTTGCTCCAGGCACAGCAGGTATTGGCTATGGCACAGATATCACACAGTTGTGTAAGGAGATAACTGAGCACTATGCAATTATCCGATATGACTCTCTCTAGGGAATCCAGGGATTGTTGTTGTTGACCCAAGTCTAAAGTGGTAGAATTTGCTACTTTAGTTATGAGTAGAGATAAATTCTTTATCAACAGGTCCTTATGGATTTCACCAATATAAGGAAGAAACACTTTGGCAATGATAAGCAATGGAGAGTAGATAGGGTGTAAAAAGAGAGCCACCAATTTTCTCCTAGGCCTATAAGATTTCAGCTAGAATTTTTTCTTTAACAAAAACTTGAAATGGAATGCTATGGTATCCCCAAAAGCAGTGTCCTGTCATATACAAGGTCTAGACATTCATAAGTTCCCTCTGTAACACATACAAAAGTGTACCTGAAAGGAGCACATAGTATCCTGCCAAGAGTGTGGTTATTCACAGTTTCACTGATAGGTATGAAATTATGGCCAAGGATCAGTACAGCCCTTACAGGCCATTAAGTTGCCAGTTGACAATCATCTGGTCCTGGTGCAACAAAAAGCTTGACATGGACGGGTCAGATCTCATTTCTTACAGTTTTTTGTTAACCACTTCCGTGATGCAGGAGGCAAAGGAAAAAGTGGGAAGACCCAGATGCTTGGAATGTTAGAGGAGTAGGATTTTAGAGAAACGTTCTGTGGTGGTGTCAACCAAAAGCAGGGTGGAGCTACCAAATCAAACAGTTTTACTATGTAGGGTAGTTTTAAGGGCTGGGTGCCTAAAATTTACCATAACATTGGGAACCAAGAAGAAATTGGTGATGGGGGTAACTAGGGGCTCCTTAGATCTGGATGATTGTGGTCTTTGGAGACATATCCAGTACTCAGACAGATGTCTCTCATGTGCTACAGTTTGAGAAGAGTTTACTAGAACATTATCTTTACATTTGCCAAAAGAAGTACCCTCAGGAAATGTAAAATTTTGAGTCAAGATTAAATGTATTTCAATAAAATGCTGACTCATCGCCATCTTGTACATAATAAAAGGAATCATTAAGTGGTATTCTGAAACCACCAGTCAAATGAGTGGACCTTCCCTAGCAAGACTGTTGTATTAAACTCAGTAAATGCATCAGTGCAATATAGCAGATCTATTATGAAAAGCATCAGTAATGAAGTTAGCGTGGTATGTATGTATGTATGTATGTATATATATATATATATATATATATATATATATATATATATA
>NW_006778156.1:818822-820542 GCF_000442215.2 Lipotes vexillifer | reverse complement strand
TAATGAAGTTAGCATGGTATGTATGTAAGTATGTATGTATATATATATATATATATATATATATATATATATATATATATATATACTTACCTGGTCCTGAGTCTCGAGAAAGTTGTCAGCATCAGATGCTCTCTGCTTCACTTCTTAGTTCATTTTAATTTTAATTCTCTAGTCCATTAAGAAGTTCAATTTGGTATTAGAAAATTATTTACATGAGAAACGTGGATTCAAGAATAAACACTTTTAAGCTTTGCAACAGAAGGATTAGTAAAGAGTAGCTGATATGATACTGTACATAAACTACATTTCAATTTTAGAAAAGAGTACCTGATATGATCCTTTCCAAATATGTTGTAAAGAATCTTTTTGAAAATGTTGTTTTCAGCAGACAAAATCACCTGGTTGTAGATTTTGATGTTTGTTGTCTTCATCTCCCAAGAGCACAACAGTGGAAAGGCTGTTCTACCAAGGTATGTTTTTTATGCAACATTCTGATTGGTCCTTTGCAATACTGAAGCATGTCTCCTCTATTTAGTAGAATACCAGGAGCAGAGAAAGCCAAATGCATAAATCAGTCAGTAATAATTTCAAATTATGATAGCTTGTGTTTCTCAAACATGGTAGCTCTTAAATTCAGAAGGACCAGAGGAAGGGCCTCAGGCCAAACTAATTTCAAGGTCTCCATAACTTTTACCAATTGAGTATTAATAATGCTATTATTTTTTTCCAACAGTCCAGAGGAGTGAGGGTGATAAGCACATTGAAAATTTTGTAGAATAGGCCAACCCTCACAAACCTATTTTGTAACATGGTCAGTAAGTGTTTCCCAGTCACTATGCAGTTCTGAGGGCACATCCCAGGTGGGTATGATTTTTTAAATAATATTTTGCAACTGCCAAAGTGGTAAGATGTTGGCAAGGGAATGCTTCAATCCAATGATAAAACACGCAAACCACAACAAAAACTAATTTATAGCCTTGGAAAGGAGGCAACTGGATAAAATCCATTTGCCATACATCTAAAGGCCCTTTAAACTAGGAAGTCAAAAAGTCCAGGGGAAGTTTGGATAGTTTTCCCTGGGTTGTATTTAGGACATTCAACACAAGTTAATTGTGCCTCCTTGGCAGCCTTAGAAATATTTTCCTGCCAATATTGTTTCATGAAATTTACAAATTTTTTTGCTGTCCAGTGGATCATCTGATGAGTCATTTCCATGAGAAATTTTTTGTGGACTCTGGCAAGGCATGTCTTCCATTTGGGACATACCATTATTTAATGTGCTAAAAATACAGCCATTATCATCCCAACAAAACTTTTCTTTATGCAGGGCCTTAAAATTGGACACCTTTGAACATTTTCATTAGATCCTCTTTTAGAATACAATCAAAATTTGCTGTAAGAATTTCAGGTTTGGTGGCTCATAAGGCAGCTGTCCTTGTCAACCAAATTGTTTCCTTTGATTTCATCTGAATTTAATTTTGAATACCGATGCACCTTGATGATGACTAGAGCAGATGGAAATTGGACCAATTCCAATGACTTATTGACCCAATTTTCATTCTTAATCTGTTTTCCTCCTGCGGTCAAGAATCCTCTTTGTTTCCAAAGTATGCCAAAGTCATGAAATACCCCAAAGGCATAACAGCTATCTGTATAGATATTTGCAGTTTTACCTTCTGCTATGGTGCAAGCTCTAGTTAAAGAATGGATTTCTGCCTGT
>NW_006778156.1:761861-818812 GCF_000442215.2 Lipotes vexillifer | reverse complement strand
TTCAGCAGAGCTGTCTCAATTATTTCAAAGGAGGAGGTGATTGTATATCTGATCGGTGTTTTCCTTTGTCACTTTTCAAATAAAAAACCTCAGTAAACCATGAAATCTCAGCAATAACAATAGAGGTTTACTGTAATTCAGCTCTAGAAATTAATAAGTGATCAGTGAGGGACAAACAGTCATGAGAAGTTTCATCATCAGGTAAATGGTGAAGGCTTTGCAGGGTTGAGGTTGTTGTAGTGGGAAAGGGTTATATGCGGAGAAGTTAGTAACATTTCAGAAGAGGTAAGACAGCTTACAGAAAGATGTTGAGTGGGATGAGAATCGAGCAAGGTTTCTACTGAATGGGGAACATGAATGATGACTATTTCCTCAGTTGACTTTGTAAGGACTGCTGCTGCTAAAATAACTCTCACTCATGGAAGAAGACCTCAGGTTACAGTGTCTGATTGTTGAGTATAATAGGCAAGGAAGCAGTGTTGACCTCTATTCATTTTAGTAAGCACTCCTAAGGCCTTCTCCTTCCTTTTGTACACTAAGAGGGAAACGCCAAGCTGATTATTAGGATGTTATAAAGCAAGGGAACTGAGAAGTCTACTTTTTAGTTTCTAGAAAGTCATAAAAGTATTTTCTTCCCAATTTAAGGGATCTGGTCTTTCAGCTTTGAGCAAAGTATAGAGGCTAGGCAATTAAGGAAAATTTAGGTATCCAGTTCTTACAGTACCTGGCCAGACCCCAAAATCCTCAAAGATTTTTTATTTTTTTGTCTTTGGCCAAGGGAAATTTGAGACATTTTGTATCTTATTAGAGTCTAAAAGGAGTCTTTGATCTAAGATCAGGTGTCCTTGGTATTTGACCTGCATTTGAATAAGTTGTAATTTCTATTTAGAGACTTTCTGACCTTTAGTTGTTAACAGCTTGAGGAGATGGATGCTCTCTTACTCATTTGCTTCCTTGGAAGAGGAGCAGAGAAGTTCATCAACATACTGTAAGAGGATCGACTCATGTGGAAAAATGACATCTGCTAAATCTGCTATTAGGATCTGTGAAAAGGATGCTACAGTGGTCTATTGCAGTGAAAAAATTTATTCTCTATTGGTATTACCATAAAGGAGTATGAGGATTAAGGACAACTGGATGACAAGGGATGAAACTGTTTTTAATAGTCCTCAAATCTTGAACAAATCTCCATCCTCTTCCATGAGGTTTCTTAATAGAGAGAATGGGTGTATCACAAGGGCTAGAGCAAGAAACTATGAGGTTTTGTGTCTTATATTCCTCTATGATTGTTTTAATTCCTGCTAAGGCCTCAGGTTTTAAAGGATGTTTTTTAACTTTAGGAAAAGGCATATCAAGGTCAATTTGAATTCCAATTGGGAGAGATGAATGAATCCACCCAATGTCAATTGTGGACATTGCCCAGAGTTTCTCAGGGACTTCTTTGAGGTGTTTTACATTTATGTTATCTTCCAAGCTTCCAAGCTAGTAAGTGCAAAACCTGCTAATAAGGTTGAGGAGCTTGGAATGCCATCAGTTGTTGAGGGAGTTAAATAAATTTTAAGGATAATTTCTCCCTTTTGAAAAAAACAATGGCAGCGCGATATATGTATGTATATATATATTATTTTCTCTTTTTTTTCCTAAAATGTTTCATCCCAGTAAATTGACAGGAGCAGAAATGACCAATAAGAAGGAATGGTTGTTCTGGGGGGGGGCCCAATTGGAAAGGTAAGAGAAGGGACTCTTAAGCTATAAAGGGTTTATTAGATACTCCCACCATTTGAATTTTCTCAGTACTCTGAGGAAATGATTGTTTGAAGGTGGTGTGGTTCAGCATGGAAAGTGTGGCTCAAGTACCAGTTAAGATGGTAATAAGATCATTTCCAATCATGAAGAATGTTTCACCCAGATAATTAATGGAAATAATCAGAAAAAAACCCTGTTTGTCCTTGGAGCAGCCTCAGTACATAACAGGATCTGAAGGCTTAACGTGGGAGAATTTTTAAAGTGTTTTAGATTAAGGCACTCCTTTTTACAATGACCAGGTTTCTCACAAAAATGGAAAGCACTTTTAGAGTTTGAAGGCTTTGATTTAGTTTATTGATGCCTCTGAGAGGAAGGTGATAGCTGTTGAAATTGTAAATTCATGATTTTAGTGGCCTTGTGTTTATTTGAATTTTGAATAGCCCAGGCCAATTGGTTTGCCAGATTAACCAAATCAGGAGCTGCTCTGGTTTCTCAATTAAGTTGTACTCACTTTACTAGAATTGTGAGATCTTCATCTAGGACATTTATGAATATGGGTTTGAAGACCACCTTAGTGGATTCTGTGACTAAAGTGAGTCCAGAGTTTTCCTTAAAAACAATTTCAACTCTGTTGTAATAATCATGCATAAGTTCATCAGTCCTTTGAATGCATGCTTGGATTTGATTCGAATCAATAGGTTTTGGGAAGGTCCGAGGGATGGCTTCATATAAGTTTTTTTTTTCTCTCTCTTTCTTAGGCTTTAGATTTGTTAGCTGGCATGATCCATTAAAGATCCTCTAAAGGATGACTCCAGGCGTCTTTAGTCATCCAATGTTGGGTCTGACCTCCTCCCTCCCAGTAGCTTGGGGACTAATTGATAAAATCAGGAAAAGACAATGTTAACTTCCTCTGAGAAATGGTGAGGATTCTCAATAACCTTGGGAGATTCTTTGGTTATAGCTCACAATTCTGCCTTAGTCCAAGGTGTGTATGTTACATTTAAAAGGGTGCCTTCATTATTGGACTTCAATTTAAAGGGATGAATTTGAACTGGCTAAATGGGAGAGGTTGAGGCTGGAGGTTCAAGGGGAACCCCAGGGTCCTTGGGAGAAAGGGAGAGTTAGGAAGGGAAGGATAAAGAGGGAAATATTGGGGGCAGACTTGAGGAGCAGGAGGGGGGGACCAAGAAGAGTTAAAGTCTTTTGTAATTGAGCAATCTTTTCAGAAAGTTTAGAATTTGCATCTTGGAGGGAACAGATTTCGAAGTCTTGGACTCATTTAGGGGCCTCTAAGTACCAAGTAAAGTAACTGTCCTATTCAATTTGCTTAGTGCCATAGTTTTCAAGTTTATTGCACAGAAAAATAAGTTTAGAGACTTCCAGAGAGTCCCACTGTGGCCACTGTAAATTTAAATGATCTTTTATGTTATTAGTACATCAAGATAGAAGTGTACAAGATGAAGGTAGACATAGTTTTTAAGCATAAAACCAGTTCTGGTCCCCAAAGGAGGATAACACTCTCAGTGGAACTTAGAAGAGGACAATCCCATAATTAAAGAAGCACACCAATAAATAAGAGCATTCAGTAGTAGGAAAACCCCTCCAGTGGCCTAGCCATGAGCTGGCAATTTGAAATAATCATCTCACAGTTCCACTGCCCACCTGACCCCAAAGAAAGCCAGTGACTGAGACCTCAGCCAAAAGAAAGGAGGTTTAAGCCTAGGAGGACTCACAGTCGAGATGGTAGTTTCAAGAAAACAGTGAGTACAAAAGGCTCGATGGCTACCACACCCAATTCCAGGAAACACCCATTATGAAGCAATGAGATCGCTTCAAGTCCTACTCCTGACTCCATGTTTGTCAACCTACATAAACCTAGAAGGCAATAATCAAGCAAACAGAATTTATTTGCAATTAAGGAATTGCAATGCAGGACACACAAATATGGGTAGCAATCCAAACAGTGTCTTACTAGGGATTAAAAGTCAGCGGCTTTTAACCAGGACCAGATGGATTCACAGGTAAATTCTACCAAAAATTTAGAGAACAGCTAACACATACCCTTCTCAAAATCTTCCAAAATATAGAAGAGGGAGAAACACTCCCAAACTCACTCTACAAGGCCACCATCACCCTCATACCAAAACCAGACAAAGATGCCACAAAAAAAGAAAAATACAGACCAATATCACTGATGAACATAAATGCAAAAATCTTCAAGAAAATACTAGGAAACAGAATCCAACAGCACATTAAAGGGATCATACACCATGATCAAATGGTGTTTATGCTAGGAATGCAAAGATTATTTAATATACACAAATCAATCAATGTGATAAACCATATTACCAAATTGAAAGAGGAAAACTATATGACCATCTCAATAGATGCAGAGAAAGCTGTTGACAAAATTCATCACTGATTTATGATAAAAAAGAAAAAACCCTCCAGAAAGTAGGCCATCATCCTCAGTGGTAAAAAACTGAAATCATTTCCACTAAGACCAGGAACAAAACAAGGTTTCCCACCCTCACCACTATTATTCAACATAGTTTTGGAAGTTTTAGCCACAGCAATCAGAGAAGGAAAAGAAATAAAAGGAATCCAAATTGGAAAAGAAGAAGTAAAACGGTGACTGTTTGCAGATGACATAATATTATATATAGAGAATCCTAAAGATGCTACCAGAAAACTACTATAGCTAATCAATGAATTTGGTAAATTAACAAGATTTAAAATTAATGCACAGAAATCTCTTGCATTCCAATACACTAATGATGAAAAATCTGAAAGAGAAATTAAGGAAACACTCTCATTTACCATTGCAAAAAAAGAAAATAAAATACTTAGGAGAACCTACCTGAGGAGACAAAAGACCTGTATTCAGAAAACTATAAGACACTGATGAAAGGAATTACAGATGATACAAACAGATGGAGAGATATACCATGTTCTTGGATTGGAAGAATCAACATTGTGAAAATGAATATACTACACAAAGCCATCTACAGATTCAATGAAATCCTTATCAAACTACCAATGGCACTTTTCACAGAACTAGAACAGCACCAAAAATAAAATCACGATTTGTATGGAAACACAAAAGACCTCTATAGCCAAAGTGATCTTGAGAAAGAAAACCTAAGCTAGAGGAATCAGGCTCCCTGACTTCAGAATATACTACAAAGATACAGCAATCAAGACAGTATGGTAGGGGCACAAAAACAGAGATATAGATCACTGGAACAAGATAGAAAGCTGAGAGATAAACCCACACACATATGGTCACCTTAATTTTGATAAAGAAGGCAAGAATATACAATGGAGGAAAGACAGCTCCTTCAATAGTGGTGCTGGGAAAACTGGACAGCTACATGTAAAAGAATGAAATTAGAACACTCCCAAACACCATATACAAAAATAAACTCAAAATGGATTAAAGACCTAAATGTAAGTCCAGACACTATCAAACTCGTAGAGGCAAACGTAGGCAGAAAACTTTATGACATAAATCACAGCAAGATACTTTTTGACCTACCTCCTAGAGAAATGGAAATAAAAGCAAAAATAAACAAATTGGACCTAAGGAAACTTAAAAGCTTTTGCACAGCAAAGGAAACCATAAACAAGATGAAAATGCAACTCTCAGAATGGAAGAAAATATTTGCAAATGAAGCAACTGACAAAGGATTAATATCCAAAATATACAGGAAGTTCATACAGCTCAATATCAAAAAAACAAACAACCCAATCCAAAAATGGGCAGAAGACCTAAATAGACATTTCTCCAAAAACAATATACAGATTGCCAACAAACACAAGAAGCAATATTCAACATCACTAATCATTAGAGAAATGCAATTCAAAACTACCATGAGGTATCACCTTACACCAGTCAGAATGGCCATCTCCAAAAAAATCTAGAAACAATGATTTCTGGAGAGGGTGTGGAGAAAAGGGAACCCTCTTGCACTGTTGGTGGGAATGAGAATTGATACAGCGACTATGGAAAACAATATGGAGGTTCCTTAAAAAACTAAAAATAGAACTACCATACAACCCAGCAAACTCACAACTGGCCATACACCCTGAGAAAACTATTATTCCAAAAAAGTCATGTGGGGGGCTTCCCTGGTGGCGCAGTGGTTGAGAGTCCACCTGCCGATGCAGGGGACATGGGTTTGTGCCCCGGTCTGGGAAGATCCCACATGCCACAGAGCAACTAGGCCCGTGAGCCATGGACACTGAGCCTGTGCATCTGGAGCCTGTGCTCCACAATGGGAGAGGCCACGGAAGTGAGAGTCCTGCATACGGCAAAAAAACAAACAAAGCAAAACAAAACAAAACAAAAAAAAGAGTCATGTGTCACAATGTTCATTGTGGCTCTATTTACAATAGCCAGGATATGGAAGCAACCTAAGTGTCCATCAACAGATTAATGGATAAAGAAGGTGTGGCACATATATACAATAGAATATTGCTCCATGATAAAAAGAAACAAAATTGAGTTATTTGCAGAGAGGTGGATGGACCTAGAGTCTGTCATACAGAGTGAAGTAAGTCAGAAAGAGAAAAACAAATACCATATGCTAACACATATATATGGAATCTAAAAAAAAAGATTCTGAAGAACCTTGAAGCAGGACAGGAATAAAGATGTAGATGTAGAACATGGACTTGAGGACAAGGGGATGGGTAATGGTAAGCTGGGATGACGTGAAAGAGTGACATAGACATTTATATACTATTAAATGTAAGATAGATAACTAGTTGGAAGCAGCCACTTTGTACAGGGAGACCATCTCGGTGCTTCATGACCACCTAGAGGGGTGAGATAGGGAGGGTGTGAGGCAGATACAAGAGGGAGGAGATATGGAGA
This sequence comes from Lipotes vexillifer, assembly GCF_000442215.2. Classification (NCBI taxonomy): domain Eukaryota; kingdom Metazoa; phylum Chordata; class Mammalia; order Artiodactyla; family Lipotidae; genus Lipotes; species Lipotes vexillifer. Next base: position 812,187 of record NW_006778156.1, on the reverse strand, counting down.
TATATGTATATGTATAGCTGATTCACGTTGTTATAATGCAGAAAATCACACACCAGTGTAAAGCAATTATACTCCAATGAAGATGTTAAAAAAAAAGTCAGGGGCTTTTAAAGACAAAGAAGGGAAGTTTGCATTACAAAGAATTTTAATTGAAGCTAGTCTTGAGTAAACGTGATTAAGTGCTAAGGCTATCACTAAAGTGAGGTAAAAGTCCCTTACCATGACAAGCTGCATGTGTTCTTGCAGAGTCCTTGGAATATTTGTGGTTTGGCCTAGTTCAAAAGTTCATGGTTCCACCTGGTGAAGATATGTGTAAGGTTCACTTCTTTAATGGCCTCATGGCTACATTTTAAAATTCTTGGCATAGGTGACCCTGTTTTATCTCACATTTTACAAAGGGAAGACCTAAATGTTCCTGGGATGTTCTAGGGGACAGCAATGAGGTGGCTGGTGCAAAGTGAGGAAGGAAGGAAAGCAGTAAGATCACTGATATTTCAGATTTCTGTCCAAGGTGGATTGTTCTACGGAAATAAATATCATTTAAGAAAGCAGTGTGCATCCATGACAAACAGTAGAAATTATAAGCTGCCAGGATATTGCTAACCACTATTAACTAATTGCAAGTAGAGATTGCTTTGAGAAGGGAGAAGATAGTGATCTTTTTTGAGAGAAGAATAGATAGAAAATGTCTTTGTGATTAGCAGTAGGGATGTAAGTGGGAATAAAATATGTCACAGGTACTTTTGGTGCCTTTCGTTTTCCCATTGTAATATTAAGGTCTACTTCAGTTAATGCTATGAAACAGAGAATTCTGAAAATAATTTGTTTTAAGTAACCCACTACTGGTAGTGGAGGGCCCTTCTTCCCAAATAGACCTGAGATAAGATTTAGACGTGTACAACCAGCGACAGGAAAGATTTGGCTCTAAGATAATCCTCAGAATGAGTTGGGGAAAAGTGTATTGTAATGTAATATGTGGCTAAACCAGTTAGATTAAGCTATGAATGACTTATTAAAGATTACTAAGAAAGGTAACATATTGGATGTAAGTGAACATGTTTTTAAAAGCATGTGTTGACTAGCTTCTCTATTTTTTTTTAATGTTCTTTAAGTTCAGCAAGATTAAAAAGACAGGCTACATGATTTTTTTTTTCTATTTCTATTTATCTTGAGATACAGTTATAGATATCAATTAATTGTGTCTATACATTTGAGTGTAGCTCTTGAAATAATAATTGAACTTTTATTCAACAAATACTTATTAAGCATCCTCTATGAACCAGACACTGTTCTAGATGCTGAAATTGCAACAATAACCAAAAAAGACAAGATCCCTGCCTTCCTGGATCTTAAATCTATTTGGGGGGAGGCAGATTTGTAATAATCTGAAAAGGACACACACATCATTATAATTTCTATGACTACCTTACTACTATACCTAACATTCCCTAAAGTAGCCAACATTTACCAAAAATAAAGTGATAAAGAAAGAATTGGACACTTGAGTGATGAATTTACAGAAAAGAGATATACAATAATAACATAAATGTCGCAAGGATCAAAAGTGATATTGATTGATTCAGATACCAATAGGCAAATCCCTGATGGTCTGCTAAGGAAGTCTAAAGCTCCTTTTTTTTGTTGACACTCTGGATCCTCTAGGTCTTTTGTTGGTTTCCGTAGTGTCTTGATAAGCAAAAATGCACAGGCTCTAAAAGGAAAGCAGTATAGAGGAGTCCCATGGCATCAAGGACACATGGATATTTTTAAAGAACACCTCCAGCAAGTATGCAAGCAACAAACATTGTCATTTAAATCACTGATGAGCTCTTACATGACCAGTTGAATACAATTTTCTGTTCAAACCTTCTCCCACCTAATTTTAAAAGTCATTTGTTATAATTCAAAGAGCAATTTCATTTGTGTGGCACACATCAAATCAGATTTTGACAGAATTGTTTGAAGCTGGAGAAGACTCCAAGTCCTTTTATAAGCTTTTTGAAATTTCTTTTGCCAGAACAACTATGTCACAATTTGCTAAGCTAAAGTAGATATAAAACAGAGAAAAATTTGATGACAGTTGTATGAGTCACAAACTTGGTAAAATGCCATGCCTAAAAGATAATGTCTTATTGAAATTATTAAGACAATGCCCAGAGAAGCTTTTATGGAGCTTTGCTGCCTAGTTGCTCAGACCCCATCATACTCATTCTATTCTGCATGTATAACTAGCTTCACAAGTTAAACCAGTTAATGTGTTCATCTCAGTGAAAGAAAAAAAAAAGCCACAAATAAGATAGAAAATTCCAGCAACATCTATTCAAAGTAGTACTTGAATTAAAAGAACACTGAAAACAATGAATCCTTTACCTATTATAAGAAACACCATCCTCATTAATGTTGTAGAATCAGTGTGGCAGTGGATCATGTAGATTCAACCGATCCTCTTCTTGAGACATCTTCATAAATTTAGAGTAAGTGATAGAATGGAATTGGACATCTTTGCAACATCCAAATATGGGCTTTAATTTCATGTATCATTTATTTTTTAATGTTATTTTTCTAGCAATTCATTTTAATGTATTTTACAAAAGCATACCTTTACAATAGATTGGATATTTGAAAAAATAATCTTCCCCCCTTCCTACTCTCATAATCAAATGGTTAAGGGTATATATTTTCTTAAATAAAAAAGTCGATGGATACATGGAAGTGGAAAATCTAGTGGATCACTTCTTTATGAAACAAACATTTCTTAAACACCTCCTCTGTGGCTAGCATTGTGATGGATACTGAGGATATAGAAATTAATATACACAATCATTTCCCACAAGGAACTTATTGCCTAATGACTTATGGCTGAATAGTGGTTTACAGACTAGCTCTATAGATTCCATCTGGTAACTTGCTAGAACTGCCAAATCTCAGACCCAATTCTAGAACTATTAGAACCTGTATAACAAGATCCCCAGGTATCTCACATGCACACAAATTTGAGAAGCACTGGTCATTGCATCCTATCAATGTTACTCATTAAGTGTCTGAGGACTGAAACTGGTTTTTGAAATGATCAATGGCAAGATAAAGATAGAAATAAAGAAAAAGCATTTAGAAATTTTTATAGAAACGACATGGTTGCAACATTCAAATGTGACCAGTGGGTTTGAATTTTATATATATTTGCTTTTTTAATTTCACATTTTCAGGAATCATTTTATTCTATTTAATAAAATTATACTTTTATCACAGATTGGGTATTAAAAATAAAAATGATTCTTCAACAGAGTTAGTTTGAGAAGCCTAAACTAGATTATTTAAACATCTAAATGCCTGGGACAGGTGAAAGTTTCAATTGTTCAGAGGTAGACTTTTATTGAAGTATAGTAGATGTACAGTATTATACATTACAGGTATACAATATAGTGATTCATAATTTTGAAAGGTTATACGTCATTTATAATTACCATAAAATATTGTTTATATTCCCTGTGTCATAAAATATACCCTTGTAGCTTATTTTATACATAATAGTTTGTATCTCTTTATCTCCTTCCTCTATATTGCTTTTCCTCTCTTCCCTCTCCCCACTGGTCACCAGTAGTTTGTTCTCCATTTCTGTGAGTCTGTTTCTTTTTTGATATATCCTGCAGTTTGTTGTATTTTTTAGATTCCAAGTATAAGTTTTGTTTTTGTTTTTGTTTTTGTTTTTGTTTGTGGTAAGTGGGCCTCTCACTGTTGTGGCCTCTCCCATTGCGGAGCACAGGCTCTGGACGTGCAGGCTCAGCAGCCATGGCTCACGGGCCTAGCCGCTCCGTGGCATGTGTGATCTTCCCAGACCGGGACACAAACCTGTGTCCCCTGCATCGGCAGGTGGACTCTCAACCACTGCGCCACCAGGGAAGCCCTCCACATATAAGTTTTATCATACAGTATTTGTCTTTCTGTCTGACTTATTTCACTTGGAATAATAACCTCCAAGTCCATCCATGTTGCTTCAAATGGCAAAATTTCATTACTTTTATGGCAGAGTAGTATTCCATTGTGTATCTATACTGCATCTTCTTTATCCATTCATCTGCTGATGGACACTTAGGATGCTTCCATATCTTGGCAATTGTAAAAAGTTCTGCTATGAACATTGGGGTGCATGTATCTTTTCGAATTAGTGGATTTTTCCAGATATATATGCAGGAGTGGAATTGCTGGGTCATATGGTAGTTCTGTTTTTAGTTTATGAGAAACCTCCATAATGTTTTCAACAGTGGCTACATTAATTCACATTCCCAACAACTGTGTACATGGGTTCACTTTTCTCCACATCCTCACCAACATGTTACTTCTTGTCTTTTTGATAATAGCCTTTCTAATAGGTGTGAGGTGATATCTCATTGTGGTTTTGATTTGTATTTCCCTGATGATTAGTGATGTTGAGCGTCTTTTAATATGCCTATTCGCCATCTGCATGTCTACTTTGGAGAAATGTCTATTCAGGTCTTCTGCCCATTTTTGAATTCTTTTTTTTTTATGTTGAGTTGTATGAACTTTTTATATGTTTTTGATATTAATCCATTATTCATCATATCATTTGCAAATACTTTCTCCCATTCTGTAAATTGTTTTTTCATTCCATCGATGGTTTCCTTCATGGTGCAAAACTTTTAAGTTTAATTAGGTCCCATTTGGTTACTTTTGCTTAAATTTATTTTGCTTTAGGAGACTGAACCAAAAGATATTGCTATAATCTATGTCAAAGAAAATTTTGTCTATTTTTTTCTACTAGGAGCTTCATGGTTTCTGGTCTTACATTTAGGTTTTTAAACAATTTAGACTTTATTTTTGTATATGGTGTTAGAGACTATTCTAACTTCATTCTTTTACATGTATCTGTCCCTTGTTCCCAGCACCACTTATTAAAGAGTATATCTTTTTTTTCCATTGTATATTCTTGCTTTTTAGTCATAGATTAATTGACCATAAATGCATGGGTTTATTTCTGGGTTCATTATTCTGTTCCACTCATCTATATGTCTGTTTTTGTGCCAGTAACATACTTTGATTACTTTAGCTTTGTAGTATAGCCTAAAATCAAGGTGTGTGATTCCTCCAGCTCTGTTTTTTCTTCTCAAGATTGTTTTGGCTATTTGGGGTCTTTTGTGTTTCAATACAAATTTTAAGATTATTTGTTCTAGTTCTGTAAAAAAAAAAATGCCATTGGTATTTTGATAGGGATTGCATTGAATTTTTAAATTGCCTTGGGTTTTATGATCATTTTCACAATGTTAATTCTTCCAATCCAAAAACATGATATATCTTTCCATCTGTTTGTGTTGTCTTCTATTTCTTTCACTGCTGTCTTCTAGTTTTACAAGTATGGTTCTTTTACCTCCTTAGTAGGTTTATACCTAGGTATTTATTATTTTTTATGCAATGGTAAATGTGATTGTTTCCTTAATTTCTCTTTATGTTCATTCTTAGTGTATAGAGATGAAACAGATTTCTTTATATTAATTTTGTATCCTGAAACTACTGAATTCATTGATGGTTCTAATAGATTTCTGGTGTTTTCCTTAGGATTTTCTATGTATAGTATCATGTCATCTGCAAACAATGATGGTTTTACTTCTTCATTTCCAATTTGGATTTCTGTTTCTTCTCTGATTGCTGTGGTTACGACTTACAAAACAATTATGAATAAAAGTGGTGAGAGTGGGCATCATTAGAGGGGTTCTCTGTAATAAGGCCACTTGTGTCCTTCTGTTATGGTTTGCTGACTACGTGGGCAATCTGGTAGGCTTGGAGGTCAATTGTCTGGTTGGTTGCCAGGCCCTGCCTTGTGTGGGGTTTGCAGCTACTGTTTGGTGGTACTGGGTCACAATGTGGCTGACTAAGAAAGGCCAGGGTGTCCTGGGGCTTACACTGGCTCACTGGTGGGTGGAGTCAGGATTGTGGAGACTCTGGAGCTCTCTCCCACCATTGGTGGGTGAATCCAGGTCCTGCTACAGTCAGGCAAAGCCAGGTTCTAGAGTCTGGCTGCACGGCTCAGACATTACATAGCTGGTTTCAGGTTGCTGATGAGGCGGCTGATTTCTGACGTATTTGGGTATAGGGTTCAGGGTATCCTGAAGCTTGTTTTGGCCTGCTAATAGGCAGGACCAGGGTCCAGTTGGTCTCAGGGCAGGGTCTGGTCTTCTACAGTCAGGCTGGATCCACAGACTGTAAGAAATTGGTTTTCTTGTGTCTTTTGTCTGCTCCCTGTTGGGTGAGGCTGATCCAGAGGCTAGACAAAGCTTTCTGGAGAGTAGGGTGGAGTCCCAGGGGATTCTGGAGCTGGTGCCTGCCCACTGATGGTTGGATCTGTGTCCTATGTCCTCTGTTGTTCAGGGCCATGTCTAAAGGTATGTTAAGAGACAGCTGTGGGTTCAGGAGGACTTTTGGTAGCTTGTCTGATGATGGGTGAGGCTGTGTCCCCACACAGTTGGTTCCATGTCCTGAGGCATACCAGCACTGGCACCTAGAGTCTGTTGGGTAAGGCTAGGTCTTAGTGAAAAAGAGCTAGATAGAGGATACTACAATGGCAGTCACCAACACCAGCATACCTGTGGTAGAAAGCTCCCAAGACTGTCGGCCACTAGTGTCTATGTCCCCAGGGTGAACAGCAGCCAGCCACTGCCTCTCCAGGAAAATCCAAGACCAGCAGGTAGGTCTGGACCAGGCTCCAATCAGATTCCTGCTTTTGATCTGGGTACCAGTACATGTGAAATTTTGTGTGCACCCTTCAAGAGTGAAGACTCTATTCCCACAAGTCCTTTGGGGCTCACAAAATTAAGCCCCACTGGTCTACAAAGCCAAATGCTCTGGGGGCTCATCTTCCTAGTTCAAGACCACCATACGGGGGAGCCTGATGTGGGGCTTGGAGGTCTCATTCCTGTTGGAGAAGCTCTGCAATAATAATAAGCTCTGCAATAATTTTTAAAATTATTTTTATTGTTTTTACATCTTTATTGGAGTATAATTGCTCGACAATGGTGTGTTAGCCTCTGGTTTATAACAAAGTGAATCAGTTAAACATATAAATATGTTCCCGTATCTCTTTCCTCTTGGGTCTCCCTCCCTCCCACCCTCCCTATCCCACACCTACAGATGTTCAAAAAGCACCGAGCTGATCTCCCTGTGCTAAGCAGCTGCTTCCCACCAGCCATCGATTTTATGTTCGGTAGTGTATATATGGCCATGCCACTCGCTTGCTTTGTCACAGTTTACCCTTCCCCCTCCCCATATCCTCAAGTCCATTCTCTAGTAGGTCTACGTCTTTATTCCTGTCTTACGCCTAGGTTCTTCATGACTTTTTTTTTTCTTAAATTCCATATATATGTGTTAGCATACAGTATTTGTTTTTCTCTTTCTGACTTACTTCACTCTGTATGACAGACTCTAGGTCCATCCACCTCATTACAAATAGATCAATTTTGTTTCTTTTTATGGTTGAGTAATATTCCATTGTATATATGTGCGACATTTTCTTTATCCATTCATCTGATGATGGACACTTAGGTTGTTTCCATTTCCTGGCTATTGTAAATAGAGCTGAAATGAACATTTTGGTACATGATTCTTTTTGAATTATGGATTTCACAAGGTATATGCCCAGTAGTGGGATTGCTGTGTAATATGGTAGTTTTATTTGTAGTTGTTTAAAAAACCACTGTACGGTTCTCCATAGTGGCTGTACCAATTCAAATTCCCACCAGCAGTGCAAGAATGTTCCCTTTTCTCCACATCATCTCCAGCATTTACTGTTTCTAGATTTTTTGATGATGGCCATTCTGTCTGGTGTGAGATGATATCTCACTGTAATTTTTATTTACATTTCTCTAATGATTAATGATGTTGAGCATTCTTTCATGTGTTTGTTGGCAGGCTGTATATCTTCTTTGGAGAAATGTCTGTTTAGGTCTTCTGCCCATTTTTGGATTGGATTGTTTGTTTTTTTGTTATTGAGCTGCATGAGCTGCCTGTAAATTTTGGAGATTAATCCTTTGTCAGTTGCTTCATTTGCAAATATTTTCTCCCATTCTGAGGGTTACCTTTTGGTCTTGTTTATGGTTTCCTTTGTTATGCAAAAGCTTTCAAGTTTCATTAGGTCCCATTTGTTTACTTCCGTTTTAATTTCCATTTCTCTAGGAGGTGGGTCAAAAAGGATCTTGCTGTTATTTATGTCATACAGTGTTCTGCCTATGTATTCCTCTAAGAGTTTGATAGTTTCTGGCCTTACATTTAGGTCTTTAATCCATTTTGAGCTTATTTTTGTGCATGGTATTAGGGAGTGATCTAATCTCATATTTTTATATGTACCTGTCCAGTTTTCCCAGCACCACTTATTGAAGAAGCTGTCCTTTCTGCACTGTATATTTCTGCCTCCTTTATCAAAAATAAGGTGACCATATGTGCCTGGGTTCATCTCTGGGCTTTCTGTCCTGTTCCATTGATCTGTATTTCTTTTTTTGTTCTACTACCATACTGTCTTGATTACTGTAGCTTTGTAGTATAGTCTGAAGTCAGGGAGCCTGATTCCTCCAGCTCCTTTTTTTGTTCTCATGATAGTTTTTGGCTATTCGGGGTCTTTTGTGTTTTGTATGTGTTTCCATAGAAATTGTGAAATATTTTGCTCTAGTTCTGTGAAAAATGCCAGTGGTAGTTTGATAGGGATTGCACTGAATCTGTAGATTGCTTTGTGAAGTAGAGTCATTTTCAAAATGTTGATTCTTCGAATCCAAGAACATGGTATATCTCTCCATCTATTTGTATCATATTTAATTTCTTTCATCAGTGTCTTATAATTTTCTACATACCGGTCTTTTGTCTCCTTAGGTAGGTTTTTCCCAGATATCTTTTTCTTTTTGTGCAATGGTAAATGGGAATTCTTTTTATGTTTTAGCTTCTTTATTGGGGTATAATTGCTTTACAATGGTGTGTTAGTTTCTGCTTTATAACAAAGTGAATCAGTTAAACATGTACATATGTTCCCATATCTCTTCCCTCTTGCATCTCCCTCTCTCCCACACTCCCCATCCCACCCCTCCAGGCGGTTCCAAAGCACTGAGCTAATCTCCCTGTGCTATGCGGCTGCTTCCCACTAGCTATCTACCTTACGTTTGGTAGTGTATATATGTCCTTGCTTCTCTCTAGCTTTGTGACAGCTCACCCTTCTCCCTCCCCATATCAAGTCCATTCTCTAGTAGGTCTGTTTCTTTATTCCTGTCTTACCCCTAGGTTCTTCAGGACATTTTTTTTCTTAAATTCCATATATATGTGTTAGCATATGGTATTTGTATTTCTCTTTCTGACTTACTTCACTCTGTATGACAGACTCTAGGTCTATCCACCTCATTACAAGTAGCTCAATTTTATTTCTTTTTATTGCTGAGTAATATTCCATTGTATATATGTGCGACATTTTCTTTATCCATTCATCTGATGATGGACCCCCAGGTTGTTTCCATCTCTGGGCTATTGTAAATAGAGCTGAAATGAATATTTTGGGACATGACTATTTTTGAACTATGGTTTCCTCAGGGTATATGTCCAGTAGTGGGATTGCTGGGTCATATGGTAGTTCTATTTGTAGTATTTTAAGGAACCTCCATACTGTTCCCCATAGTGGCTGTACCAATTCACATTCCCACCAGCAGTGCAAGAGTGTTCGCTTTTCTCCACACACTCTCCAGCATTTATTGTTTCTACTTTTTTTGATGATGGCCATTCTGACTGGTGTGAGATGATATCTCACTATAGTTTTCATTTGCAATTTCTAATAATGATTAATGATGTTGAGCATTCTTTCATGTGTTTGTTGGCAGTCTCTATATCTTCTTTGGAGAAATGTCTATTTAGGTCTTCCACTGATTATTGGATTGGGTTGTTTGTTTTTTGTTATTGAGCTGCATGAACTGCTTGTAAATTTTGGAGATTAATCCTTTGTCAGTTGCTTCATTTGCAAATATTTTCTCCTATTCTGAGGGTTTTCTTTTGGTCTTGTTTATGGTTTCCTTTGCTGCGCAAAAGCTTTGAAGTTTCAGTAGGTCCCATTTGTTTATTTCTGTTTTAATTTCCATTTCACTAGGAGGTGTGTCAAAAAGGATCTTGCTGTGATTTATGTCATAGAGTGTTTTGCCTATGTTTTCCCCTAAGAGTTTGATAACTTCTGGCCTTAAATTTAGGTCTTTAATTCATTTTGTTTTTATTTTTGTGTATGGTGTTCGGGAGTGACCTAATCTCATACTTTTACATGTACCTGTCCAGTTTTCCCAGCACCAATTATTGAAGTGATTGTCCTTTCTCCACTGTACATACCTGCCTCCTTTATCAAAGATAAGGTGACCATATATACATGGGTTTACTGATGGCTTTCTATCCTGTTCTATTTATCTATCTTTCTGTTTTTGTGCCAGTACCATACTGTCTTGATTACTATAGCTTTGTAGTATAGTCTGAAGTCAGAGAGCCTGATTCCTCCAGCTCCGTTTTTCGTTCTCAAGATTGTTTTGGCTATTCAGTGTCTTTTGTGTTTCCATACAAATTGTGAATTTTTTTGTTCTAGTTCTGTAAAAATGCCAGTGGTAATTTGATAGGGATTGCATTGAATCTGTAGATTGCTTTGGGAAGTAGAGTCATTTCGACAATGTTGATTATTCCAATCCAAGAACATGGTATATCTCTTCATCTATTTCTATTATATTTAATTTCTTACAGCAGTGTCTTATAATTTCTGCATACAGGTCTTTTGTCTCCTTAGGTAGGTTTATTCCTAGATATTTTATTCTTTTTCTTGCAATGGTAAATGGGAGTGTTTTCTTGATTTCACTTTCAGATTTTCAACATTAATATATAGAAATGCCAGAGATTTCTGTGCATTATTTTTGTATCCTGATAGTTTACCTAATTCATTGATTAGCTCTAGTAGTTTTCTGGTAGCATCTGTAGGATTTTCTATGTATAGTATCATGTCATCTGCAAAGAGTGACAGCTTTATTTCTTATTTGATTTTGATTCCTTTTATTTCCTTTTCTTCTCTGATTGCTGTGGCTAAAACTTCCAAACTATGTTGAATAATAGTGGTGAGAGTGGGCAACCTTGTCTTGTTCCTGATCTTAGTGGAAATGCTTTCAGTTTTTCACCATTGAGGGTGATGTTGGCTATGGGTTTGTCATATATGGCCTTTATTATGTTGTAGAAAGTTCCCTCTACACCTACTTTCTGCAGGGTTTCTATCATAAATCGGTGTTGAATTTTGTCAAAAACTTTCTCTGCATCTTGAGAATATCTTATGGTTTTTCTCCTTCAATTTGTTAATATGGTGTATCACGTTAATTGATTTCCGTGTATTAAAGATTACTTGCATTCCTGGAATAAACCCCACTGGATCATGGTGTATGATCCTTTTAATGTGCTGTTGGATTCTGTTGGCTAGTATTTTGTTGAGGATTTCTGCATCTATTTTCATCAGTGATATTGGCCTGTAGTTTTCTTTATTTGTGACATCCTTTTCTGGTTTTGGTATCACCATGATGTTGGCATAGTAGAATGAGTTTGGGAGTGTTACTCCCTCTGCTACATTTTGGAAGAGTTTGAGGAGGATAGGTGTTAGCTCTTCTCTAAATGTTTGATAGAATTCGCCTTTGAAGCCACCTGGTCCTGGACTTTTGTTTGTTGGAAGATTTTTAATCACATTTTCAATTTCAGGGCTTGTGATTAGTCTGTTCATATTTTCTATTTCTTTCTGATTCAGTCTTGGCAGGTTGTGCATTTCTAAGAATTTGTCCATTTCTTCCAGGTTGTCCCTTTTATTGGCATAGAGTTGCTTGTAGTGATCTCTCATGATCTTTTGTATTTCTGCAGTGTCAGTTGCTACTTCTCCTTTTCATTTCTAATTCTATTGATTTGAGTATTCTCCCTCTTTTTCTTGATGGGTCTAGCTAGTGGTTTATTAATTTTGTTTATCTTCTCAAAGAGTCAGATTTTATTTTTATGTATCTTTGCTATTGTTTCCTTCATTTGTGTTTCATTTATTTCTAATCTAATCTAATCATTATGATTTCTTTCCTTCTGCTAACTTTGGGTTTTTTTGTCCTTCTTTCTCTAATTGCTTGAGGTGCAAGATTAGTTTGTTTATTCGAGATGTTTCCTGTTTCTTAAGGTAAGATTGTATTGCTATAAACTACCCTCTTAGAAAAGCTTTTGCTGCATCCCATAAGTTTTGGATCGTAGTATCTCCATTGTCATTTGTTTCTAGGTATTTTTTTTTTCTAGGTATTTTTTGATTTCCTCTTTGATTTCTTCAGTGATCACTTCATTATTAAGTAGTGTATTGTTTAGCCTCCATGTGTTTGTATTTTTTACAAATATTTTCCTGTAATTGATATCTAGTCTCATAACGTTGTGGTCAGAAAAGATACTTGATACTAATTCAATTTTCTTAAATTTATCAAGGCTTGATTTGTGACCCAAGATATGATCTATTCTGGAGAATATTCCATGAGAACTTCAGAAAAATATGTATTCTGTTGTTTTTGGAGGGAATATCCTATAAATATCAATTTAGTCCATCTTGTTTAATGTATCATTTAAAGCTTGTGTTCCCTTATTTATTTTCATTTTGGATGATCTTTCCATTGGTGAAAGTGGGGTGTTAAAATCCCCTATTATGAGTGTGTTACTTTTGATTTCACCTTTTATGGCTGTTAGCATTTTCCTTATGTATTGAGGTGCTCCTGTGTTGGGTGTATAAGTATTTACAACTGTTATATCTTCTTGGTTCAATCCCTTGATCATAATGTAGTGTTCTTCTTTGTCTCTTCTAATAGCTTTTATTTTAAAGTCTATTTTGTCTGATTTGAAAATTGCTACTACAGCTTTCTTTTGATTTCCATTTGCATGGAATACCTTTTTTGATCCCCTTACTTTCAGTCTGTATGTGTCTCGAGGTCTGAAGTGCATCTCTTGTAGACAGCATATATATTGGACTTGTTTTTGTATCAATTCTGCATTCTGTGTCTTTTGTTGGGAGCATTTAATCCATTTACATTTAAGGTAATTATTGATATGTTCCTATTCCCATTTTCCTAATTGTTTTGTGTTTGATATTGTAGGGCTTTTCCTTCTCTTATGTTTCCTGCCTAGAGAAGTTCCTGTAGCATTTGATGTAAAGCTGGTTTTGTGGTGCTTATCTCTTCAGCTTTTGCATGTGTGTAAAGGTTTTAATTTCTCCATCAAATCTGAATGAGATCTTTGCTGGGTAGAGTAATCTTGGTTGCAGTTTTTTCTCCTTTATTACTTTAAATATGTCCTGCCAGTCCCTTCTGGCTTGCAGAGTTTCTGCTGAAAGATCAGCGGTTAACCTTATGGGGATTCCCTTATGTGTTATTTGTTGTTTTTACCTTATTGCTTTTAATATGTTTTCTTTGTATTTAATTTTTGACAGTTTGATTAATGTGTGTCTTGGCATGTGTCTCCTTGGATTTTTCCTGTATGGGACTATCTGCACTTACTGGACTTGATAAACTATTTCCCATATTAGGGAAGTTTTCAACTATAATCTCTTCAAATATTTTCTCGGTCCCTTTCTTTTTCTCTTCTTCTTCTGGAACCCCTGTAATTCGAATGTTGGTGCATTTAATGTTGTCCCAGAGGTCTCTGAGACTGTCCTCAGTTCTTATCATTCTTTTTTCTTTATTCTGCTCTGCAGTTGTTATTTCCACTATTTTATCTTCCAGGTCACTTATCCGTTCTTCTGCCTCAGTTATTCTGCTATTGATCTCTTGTAGAGTATTTTTAATTTCATTTATTGTGCAGTTCATCGTTGCTAGTTTCCTCTTTAGTTCTTATACGTCCTTGTTAAATGTTTCTTGCATTCTGTCTATTCTATTTCCAAGATTTTGGATTATCTTTAGTATCATTATTCTGAATTTTTTCTCAGGTAGACTGCCTATTACCTCTTCTTTTGTTATGTCTGGTTAGTTTTTTTCTTGCTCCTTCATCTGCTATGTGTTTTTCTGTCTTCTCATTTTGCTTATCTTATTGTGTTTGGGGTCTCCTTTCTGCAGGCTGCAGGTTCATAGTCCCCGCTGTTTTTGGTGTCTGTCCACAGTGGGTAAAGTTGGTTCAGTGGTTTGTGTAAACTTCCTCGTTGAGGGGACTAGTGCCTGTGTTCTGATTGGTGCAGCTAGATATTGTCTTTGTGGTGGGCAGGTACATGTCTGTTGGTGTGTTTTGGGGTGTCTGTGGACTCATTATTATTTTAGGAAGCATCTCTGTGAAAGCGTGGTGTTGTGTTCGTCTCTTATTAGTTGTTTGGCATAGGGTGTCCAGCACTGTAGCTTACCAGTTGTTGAGTGAAGCTGGGTGCTGGTGTTGAGATGGAGATCTCTGGAAGATTTTCGACATTTGATTTTGTGTGGAGCTGGGAAGTTTCTTGTGGACCAGTGTCCTGAATTTGGCTCTCCCACCTCAGAGTCACTGTACTGACTTCTGGCTGCAGCACCAAAAGCCTTTCATACATATGGCTTAGAATAAAAGTGAGAAAAAAGTAGAAAGAAAGGAAGAAAGAAAGAAAGAAAGAAGGAATTAAAGAAAGAAGGAAGGAAGTAAGGAAAGAAAGAATGAATGGAAGAATGAAAGAAAGAAGATAAAGTAAGATAAAATAAAATAAAGTTAATAAAATAAAAAAATTATTAAGAAAAAAAATTTTTAAAAAAAATCAACAGCAAAAAAAAGCAAAACAAAACAAAACAACAAAAAAAAACGGATGGATAGAACCCTAGGAGAAATGGTGAAAGCAAAGCTATATGGACAAATTCTCACACAGAAGCATACACATACACACTCACAAATAGATGAAAAGGGGAAAAATCATAAATCTTTCTCTCAAAATCCACCTCCTCAATTTGGGATGATTCGTTGTCTATTCATGTATTCCACAGCTGCAGGGTACATCAAGTTGATTGTGGAGCTTTAATCCACTGCTTCTGAGGTTGCTGGGAGAGATTTCCTTTTCTCTTCTTTTTTCGCAGAGCTCCCGGGGCTCAGCTTTGATTTGGCCCTGCCTCTGCATGTAGGTCGCCGGAAGGCGTCTGTTCTTCGCTCACAGAAGGTGGGGTTAAGGAGCAGCTGTTTCGGGGACTCTGGCTTACTCAGGCCAGGGGGCAGGATGGGTGCGAATGTGGGGTGCATCTGTGGCAACAGAGGCCAGCGTGACATTGCAGCAGCCTGAGGTGTGCCGTGCATTCTCTTGGGGATTTGTAACTGGATCCCGGGACCCTGGCAGTGGCGGGCTGCACAGGATCCCCTGAAGGGCTGTGTGGATAGTATCCTGTGCTCACACACAGGCTTCTTGGTGGCGGCAGCAGCAGCCTTAGCATCTCATGCCCGTCTCTGGGGTCTGCCCTGTTAACTGCAGCTCGTGCCCGTGTCTGGACCTCCTTTAAGCAGCACTCTTAATCCCCTCTCCTTGTACACCAGGAAACAAAGAGGGAAGAAAACGTCTCTTGCCTCTTCGGCATGTCCAGACATTTCCCTGGACTCCCTCCTGGGTAGCCGTGGTGCACTAACCCCCTGCAGGCTGTGTTCCTGCTGCCAACCACAATTCTCTCCCTGTGCCCTAATCGAAGCCCGAGCCTCAGCTCCCAGCCCTGACCCCCCAGCATGTGAGCAGACCAGCCTCTCGGGCTGGTGAGTGCTGGTCAGCACCAATCCTCTGTGTGGGAATCTCTGCTTTTGCCCTCCACACCCCTGTTGCTGTGCTCTCCTCCATGGCTCTGAAGCTTCCCCCCTCCACCACCCACAGTCTCCGCCCATGAAGAGGCTTCGTAGTGTGTGGAAACCTTTCCTCCTTCACGGCTCCCTCCCACTGGTGCAGGTCCCATCACTATTCTTTTGTCTCTGTTTATTCTTTTTTCTTTTGCCCTACCCAGGTACATGGGAAGTTTCTTGCTTTCTGGGAGGTCTGAGGTGTTCTGCCAGCGTTCAGTAGGTGTTCTGTAGCAGTTGTTCCACGTGTAGATCTATTTCTGGTGTATCTGTGGGGAGGAAAGTGATCTCTGGGTATTACTCTTCCATCATCTTCCCCCAAAGATCTGCAGTGTAATTATTTTCTTATATTTTTACTTGGGGTTTTGGAATTTGACCATATTGCAATTCCACCCCTTCTGCCCATCTTGATGTTGTTTCTTCTTTATGTCTTTAGTTATAGATCTTTTCTGGTAGTTTCAAGTCTTTTTCATGGATGGTTGTTCAACTGATAGTTATTATTTTGGTGTTTTCATGTGAGGAGATGAGCTTAGTGTCTTTCTATTCTGCCATCTTTGCCCCAACTCCCAGTAATAGAGTCTTGTTGTCATGAAGCTACCTGTGTTGCTCTTCAGAAATAGTATTCATTATACATTACGTGGTTTAAGAGAAACAGGTTTTTCCAAAATGTTTGTGGAAAACATTTTTCCTGCAATGGTTTGTGGAAGTTTCCGATATCAAAATAAAAGTTAAGACTTTTATAAGAACGGCTCTTTACTGCAAAAAAAAAAAAATTATAACTGTAAAGCAAAAATACAAATTATTTTCTTTATGAGTGGAGAGAATCAAATCACCAAGGTGTACTGAGATTATGCTGTCAACGTAGCTTCTTGCTCTGGCTGAGTTCAGAGAAGTTAAGAGAATTCTAACAAATGGAGTCTAAAACTTAATATGAACAATTTCAGTATTATCCTATGAAAGGGAGTAATCACAGATAAGTGATGTGCAATAAATTGAACAATCAAGTTGATCTGAATTTACTCATGAATAAAAATCCGAGTCCCTAACATCAAGAAACTTATAGATTGCCAGAGAAGATAGACATTAAACTATTATTTAAATAATTATTTAATTATGCTTGATAAAGAAAAATTACACAGTTACATGAAAACATGTAATCATAGATATAATTCAGATTGGAGTAGTGAAGGAAGGCTTCTCTGGTGAAGTGATATTTGAGCTGAGACCTAAGGGATAAATCGGAATTAGTCAGATGAAGGAGGAGGAAATTGCTACAGGCAGTAAAGGCAATAGTATTTGTGATGACCCTAAGACAAAAAAGACATTTCCATAGAGAAAAGGGAAGTGCCTGGAACATGGCAATTAAAACGGAGAGGTGGTAGAAAAGAGACAACCTAATTCTGAGGTCATGGATGTCTTGGAAGGCCATGGTCAATTATTAATTTTAATTTTATCCAAAGAGAAATGAGAAGGCATTAATGGGTTACAAGCAGAGTAATGACATGATTAGAAATTAGATTTTGGAAGATCACACAAGTTGCTTTGAAGAGAATGGATCTGAGGGGTCCTTAACACCTTGAGATAATATTCAGAGAGATTTTAAAAGGAGCAAGTGTCACTTTAATCAAACTTGGAAGAAGACCTCAAGAGTATAAAGCTGT
Source organism: Lipotes vexillifer (assembly GCF_000442215.2). Lineage (NCBI taxonomy): Eukaryota > Metazoa > Chordata > Mammalia > Artiodactyla > Lipotidae > Lipotes > Lipotes vexillifer. The sequence continues at coordinate 794,725 of NW_006778156.1, read as the reverse complement.
GGTTTGAAACAGTCAAGAGACATTACTTTCCTATATTTTCTTAAAGTCAGTATTTGGTAGTTGACTTTATAAGTAAGTATTACAATAGTGAATTGTAGGTTATATGATTCAATATATATTTAGATACAGAGTTAATATAGAGTTAGATGAGGTGGATGATAAGCTATATTATTCTGAAAGCTAAGAATCCTTGAAATACTCTCTCAAAGTGCTTAAATAAAATACATTTCAAATATCTTAACAGTATTAAGGAGCAGCAAGTTAATAAGGAATTAAAAGGCCTAAATATATTCACAGTGAGAACTCAGAAAAGAAAGTAAAACACTAAAACTAATTTTTTTCTCTGAGGAATTAGACTTCTCTGATGAACTTGAGCTTCTAGGAGAGATAAAACTCCAGCATCTCCCTATTTTAAAGGGTCTAATGTGAAAACTATTTCCAAATAAAAATCCGAATTCCAAAATTCTATGCTTTGAGAGTAAAAGTTCCCTAGACATTAACCAATTACCCACTCCCCAGAGGAACACACATTTTTTTCCCTTGGTACCCAGGTGAGTAGGTTGACAAGGTTTGTTAGAGGGCATCCCTGAGAAGTTATAAATACAAGTTAGCACTCCTGTAAATTTATAGCCTAAATTCACATCACCAAAGTGGGTCCAAAAATCTCAGGCTGTGATTATAGTATAAAGTGATCCTGAGTTTTGTATCCTTAGGCACATGATGGAAGTAACCATAAATCCTCTTGGGAGGAAGAAATTTTGTTCTAGACCTCAAATCCTTAGGACTAATTCTCAAAAACAAAAAGCATCACCCATTCAAAACTAAACACACATGTAAGAAAAGAAAGCACCAAGAAATAGGACCAACAAAAATAATAGGCAACAAACAAAAACAGACATAAATTCTTCAAATGTTTAATTTATTAGACAGACTATAAAACAAATATGATAACTTATGCTAACAAAATAAAATGCTTCAAGGAATGAGATATTTTTAAATGACCTAGATATTTGAAAGCACAACAGGTAGAGCTCTGGTAGGAAAAAATGTATGCAATATCAGAAATGTTTAAAATCAGTGGATTAATTTCAAACGTATTTGGCATAGCTGAAGATGCACTTAGTAGACTTGAAGATAGGTCAGAAGAAATTTTCTAGAATACAGCACAGAGAAACAAAGAGAGGAAAAATATGTATGCAATGACTATTAAAAGAGAGGTAAAGGTGAGTAAACAAGATGGCAGAATAGGAAGGGCTAGAGCTCACCTCCTCCCATGAGCACACCAAAATTACAACTATTAACAAAGCAAGAGTTGAGGAGAAAAACTGGAAGAATAGCAGAAAAGATCTTCTGCTACTAAATATATAAATAGGGAACCACAGTGAGATGGGTAGAAGGGACAGAGACACTGTATAGTAAAGACTGTAACCCAAGTTGGCAACCCACAAACAGGAGGATAATTACAGTTGCAGAGGTTCACCCCAAGGAGTGAGTATCCCAAATCCCACATTGGGCACCACAGCCAGGAAGTCCTACGGTGGAACGACAAATTCCAAACATTTGGCTATGAAGGCCACCAGGACTTAATTTCAGGAGAGCCAGAGGCCTGTGGTAAATAGGTACTTCACTGTTAAAGGACACACACAAAATCTCACATGTTCCAGGATGCATGACAGAAGCAGTAATTTGAAAGAAACTTTGGTCAGACCACTTTAGAGGTCCCTCAGAGAGGCAGGAGACAACTGGAGCTCACCCTAGAAACACAGACACTGGCAGCATCCAGTTTTGAGAGGTTGGACTACCATGTGGACACTGATGCTGGCCAGCCCCATTTTGGAATCTTTGCTCTAGCTTATTAACACTGGGACCCAGGCCTGCCCACCAGTCTTTTATTTTTTCCCACACCTTTCACAAAGGCTTTTTGAATTAATTTTTTAACTTTAGTTTTTATTTTATATTGGGGTATAGTTGATCTACAATAGTGTGTCAGCTTCAGGTGTACAGCAAAATGATTCAGTTATACATATACATATATCCATTTTTTTTCAGATTATTTTCCCATATAGGCTATTACAGAATTGAGTAGAGTTCCCCATGCTATACAGTAGGTCTTTGTTGATTATCTATTTTATATATAGTAGTGTATATATGTTAACCCTAAATTCTTAATTTATCCCTCCCCTCCCACATTTTCCCTTTGGTAACCATAAGTTTGTTTTCAAAGTCTGTGAGCCTGTTTCTGTTTTGTAAATAAGTTCATTTGTATATTTTTTTTAGATTGCACATATATGTGATATCATATGATATTTGTTTCTCTCTGTCTGACTTGCTTCACTTAGTATGATAATCTCTAAGTCCATCTATGTTGTTGCAAATGACATTATTTCCCACCAGTCTTTGGCACCAGTACTGGGACACCTCAGGCCAAGCAACCAGGTGGGTGGAGACACAACTCTACCCACCAGAAGGCCTGCTACTTTAAGTTCCCCCTAACCCACAGTTGCTACAGGACCAAAACCTTTCCACCAGAGCCCAGGAATTCTCCCCACACACCAGTGCACCAGCACTAGCCCGAGGATCCCCAGGGCCCTACAAGCAAAGATGTTGGGATTCAGTTCCACCCACCAAAGGGATGGCATTAGCCCTAGGACCAGCCTCACCAACCAGTGAATAGGTATCTGTCCCAGGACCCTGTGGGTCCCAGCCCCACACACCAGTGGGCCAAAACACCAAATCTGGGACTCCCAGGCACCTGAAGCCAGAAACCCCAGGACTAGCTCTACCCACCAGTGAACTAACACTAGCTTCAGTAGGTGGCTTCACCCACTAATGGGCAGCAAACAGCCCCAGGATCTGCTTGGTTCCAATCCTACCTACCATCTGACAGACACCAGCCCCAGGAACACTGCTGTCCCACAGACCGACATATCAGGACCCAGCTTACACACCATCAGGCCAGCACCAGCCCTGGGACACCCAGGCTCCACAGCCACTGTACCAGTAATGGCCCCACAGCAGTGGCCCAAGACCAGTTCTGGAAAACTGAGGGTCCAGTAGCCAGAGACCCAGGAATGCAGCTCAACCAACCAGTGAGCCAGCACTAATATTTGACCTCCTGGCCTGGGGCACTGTCCACCAGCAGGCTTACACCAGCTGTGACACACCTTGGACTACTCAGCCAGCTACCCCAGGATCCAGTCTCATTCACCAGTGGACAAACACCAACTTTGGGGACACCCCCCACACTGCAGCCACCTGTGTCAGGAAACAGCCCCACCCAGCAAAAGTCTAACACTAGATGCTGGGATCCTAACCCAAAACCACTCACTCCAGAATCTGTTTCAACCCACCAGTGGGGAAGCACTAGACCCAGGACTCCCTGGGGCCCCACAGCCAGCAGTTTCGTGACAGAGCCCCACTCACTAGTGGCCAGTAGTCCCTACACAGGGCATTTACAGGCAACCAACTGGACCAGGGTCTAGCCATGACTACCAGAAAACCCACAGTTGTGAGTTCACCACAACAGCAGGACCCATATAGCCCAATTAGGGGGCACCACTAGAGAATATAGCTCTGGCAACCAGAGGCAAGTATACTGCTGGTATGCATAACATGTATCCTACAAAAGACCACTTATCAAAGGATGAGAAACATAATTAACCTACCAAATACATAGAAACAAAAACAGCAATTTAAACAAAATTAGGTGGCAGAGGTATACGTTCCAAATGAAGAAACACAAAAGGACCTCAGAAGAAGAACTAAATGAAGTGGAGATAGGCAATATATCAGATAAAAAGTTCAATGCAATTATTGTAAAGATGTTCAAAGAACTCAGAAGAAAATTGGATGAAAATTGTGAAAAGTTAGAAGTTTTAAACAAAGAGTTAAAATATATAAAGGAGAACCAGAAATGAAGACTAAAATAAGTGAAATAAAAAATACTCTAGAAGGAATCAAGAGACTAGATGATACAGAGGAATGAATCAGCAAGCTAGAAGGCAGAGTAGTTGAAATAGCTGGAGGTGAACAGACAAACAAAAACAATTATAAAAAATAATGAGTTTAAGAGACCTCTGAGACAGCATCAAGAGTACTAACATTCATGTCATAGGGATCCCAGAAGGAGGAGAGAGAAAAATGGGCAGAGAACACATATGAAGATATAATACCTGTAAACTTCCATAACCTGAGAAAGGAAACAGACATTCAATTCCTGGAAGCACATAGAGTCCCAAATAGGATAAACCCAAAGAGAAACACACCAAGACAAATTGTAAATAAAACGACAGAAATTGAAGAGAGAGAATATTTAATGTAGCAAGGGAAAAACAACAAGTTATCTAAAAGGCAACTCACATAAGGCTATCAGCTGACTTTTCAGCAGAAATTCTGCAGGCCAGAAGGGAGTGACACAATATATTTAAAGTGATGAAAGGGAAAAACCTACAACCAGGAATACTCTACCCAGCAAGACTTTCATTGAGATTTGAGGGAGAGATCAAAAGTTTTACAGACAATCAAAAGCTAAAAGAGTTTGCACCACCAAACCAATTTTACAAGAGATGTTAAAGGGACTTCTCTAAGTGAAAAAGAAAAGGCCACAAATAGAAACATGGAAATTACAAAAGGGAAAAAAAAATTCTCATTTATAACAGCAAATATACAGTAAAGATAGTAACTCAACCATGTATAAAGTAGGAAAGTTAAAAGACAAAAGCAGTAAATTCATCTATATCCACAATAAGTAGTTAAGGGAGATACAAAAAAGATTTAAAATATCATGTCAAAAAAGAGTAAACATGTGAGGGGAGAGTAAAAATGCAGGGTTGTTAAAATGCGTTTCAACTTAACAAATCTGTAAATTAAAATAATACATATACATATATATTGCTATATATAAACCTCATGTTAAGCACAAACAAAAAATCTACAATAGGGATTTCCCTGGTGGTTCAGTGTGTAAGACTCCATGCTCCCAATGCAGGGGGCCCGGATTTGATCCTTGGTCAGGGAACTAGATCCCACAAGCATGCTGCAACTATAAGTCTTCATGCCACAACTAAGAAGCACACATGCCAAAATGAAGATCCCACGTACCGCAACTAAGACCCAGCACAGCCAAAATAAATGAATAAATATTTTAAAAATACCTGTACTACACTCACAAACAAAAGAAAAGGGAAACCAAGCATAACACTAGAAAGAGTCATAAAATCTCAAGGGAAAAGAACAAAAGACGAAGAAAGGAACAAAAAGGAATTATAAAAATGACAAAAAACAATGAACAAAACTGCAATAAGTACATACCTATCAAAAATCACTTTAAGTTAAATGAAATAAGTTCTCCAATCAACAGACATAGAGTAGCAGACTGGATACAAAAACCAATCTCATATATGTATATATATACTGCCTATAAATAACTCACTTAAGATCTTAAGAAACACACCACCTGAAAGTGAGGGGATGGAAAAAAAATGTATTGCATGCAAAAGGAAAAGAAAAGAAAGCCAAGGTAGCAATACTTATGTTAGACTAAATAGACTTTAAAACAAAGACTGTAACAAGAGACAAAGGAGAATATTACATAATGATTAAGGGTTAAATCCAGGAATAATATATGATTTTAAGTATATATGCATGCAACATAGGAGCATGTAAATATGTAAAGCAAATATTAACAGACATAAAGGGAGAAACTGACAGGAACACAAAAATAATAGGATACATTAACACTTATATCAATGGAGAGATCATCCAGAGAGAAAATCAATAAGGAAACACTGACTTAAACAACATATTATACCAGATGTCATTTATATATATGTGTAAATATACAGAGAGAGACAGAGACAGAGAGAGGGAGTATTCCATCCAAAATCAGCAGAATACATGTTCTTTTCAAGTGCACATGAAACATTCTCCAGGATAGATCACTTGCTAGGTCACGAAACATGTCTCAGTAAATTTAAGAAAACTGAAATCATACCAAGCATATTTTTCTAACCACAATATTATGAGACTAGAAATCAACCACAAGAAAAAAAAACAAAAAAACTGCAAAGCCATGAACAAGTGGGGGATAAACAATATGCTACTAAACAATAAGTGGATCACCGAAGAAACCAAAGAAAAAATTCAAAAATACCTGGAGACAAATGAAAAGAAAAACACAATGATCCAAAACATATGTGATGCAGAAAAGATGTTCTAAGAAGGAAGTTTATAGCAATAAAAACCTATCTCAGGAAACAAGAAAAATTTAAACTCAAATAATCAACCTAACCTTACACCTAAATGAAGTATAAAAGAAGACCCAAATTTAGTAGAAAGAAAGAAATCATAAAAATCAGAGCAGAAATAAATGAAAAATTTTAACAAGTTTCAATCTCCATTTATGATAAAACTATTAACATGTGTGTATATAACGAACATACCTCCACATAAGAAACGGCCATGTATTACAAGCTCACAGCTAACATACTCGATGGTGAAAATCTGAAAGCATTTCTTCTAAGATCAGGAAGAAGAAAAGGATGCCTATACTCACCACTTTTATTCAACATAGTACTGGAAGTCATAGCCAGAGTAATCAGACAAGGAAAAGTAATAAAAGGAATCCCAATTGGAAAAAGAGGTAAAACTATCACTGTTTGCAGAAGACATACAGATTGCCACAAACACATGAAACAATGCTTAACAACATTAATCATTACAGAAGTGTAAATCAAAACTACAATGAGATATCATCTCACACCAGTCACAATGGCCATCATCAAATATCTACAAACAATAAAGACTGGAGAGGGTGTGGAGAAAAGGTAACCCTCTTGCACTTTTGGTAGGAATGTAAATTGATACAGCCACTATTGAGAACAGTATGGAGCTTCCTTCAAAAACTTAAAACTAAAACTACCACATGACCCAGCAATCCCACTACTGGACATATACCCTGAGAAAACCAAAATTCAAAGAGTCATGTACCAAAATGTTCATTGCAGCTCTATTTACAATAGCCAGGACATGGAAACAACCTAAGTGTCCATCAACAGATGAATGGATAAAAAAGATGTGGCACATATATACAATGGAATATTACTCAGCCATCAAAAGGAATGAAACTGAGTTATTTGTAGTAAGGTGGATAGACTTAGAGATTGTCATACAAAGTGAAGTAAGTCAGAAAGAGAAAACAAATACTGTATGCTAACACATATATATGGAATCAAAAAAAAAAGAAAAGAAAAGAAGAAAATGGTCAGAAGAACCGAGGGGCAAGATGGGAATAAAGATGAAGACCTATTAGAGAATGGACTTGAGGATATGGAGGGGGAAAGCGTAAGCTGGGACAAAGTGAGAGAGTGGCATGGACATATATACACTACCAAACGTAAAATAGATAGCTAGTGGGAAGCAGCCACATAGCACAGGGAGATCAGCTCGGTGCTTTGTGACCACCTAGAGGGGTGGGATAGGGAAGGTGGGAGGGAGGGAGATGCAAGAGGGAAGAGATATGGGGACATATGTATATGTATAACTGATTCACTTTGTTATAAAGCAGAAAGTAACACACCATTGTAAAGCAATTATACTCCAATAAAGATATTAAAAAAATACTATACATAGAAAATCCTCAAGACACCACCAAAAAATTACTAGAGCTCATCAATGAATTTGGTAATTTGAATGAGACAAAATTAGTATAGAGAAATAGACTGCATTTCTATCTATCTACAAACTATCAGAAAGAGAAATTAAGAAAACAATACCATTTACAATTGGAACAAAAACAGAAAACTTAGGGATAAACCTAACTATGGATGTAAAAGACTTGTACTCAGACATCTGTGACAAAGGCAAAATAAGTTGAAGACAACACAAACAGATGGAAAGATATTCTGTGTTCCTGAATTGGAAGAATTATTATCATTAAAATGACCATAGTACCTTAGGTAATCTACAGATTCAATGCAATCCCTATCAAAACACAAATGGCATTTTTCACAGAACTAGAACAAAATATTCTATAATTTGTGTGGAAACACAAAAGACACTGAGTAGTCAAAACAGTCTTGAGAAGAAGAACAAAGCTGGAGATATCATACTCCCACATTTTAAATTGTACTATTTATAAAGCTAAAGTAATCAAAGCCATATGGTACTGGCACAAAAACAGACACATATATCAAGGAACAGAATAGAGGCCCAGAAATGAACCCACACTTATATAGTCAATTAATCTACAACAAAGGAGGCAAGAATATACCATGGGGAAAAGACAGCCTCAATAAACCTTCAATAAATGGTGTTAGGAAAACTAAACAGCTACATGCAGAAGAATCAAACTGGACAATTCTTTCACATTATTCACAAAAGTAAATACAAAATGGATTGAAGAATTAGATATAAGATGTTAAATCATAAAACTTCTAGAAGAAAACACAAGCAGTATGCACTCTGACAATGATCTTAGTAATATATATTTGGATATATCTCCTAAAGCAAAGGAAACAAAAGCAAAAATAAACAAATGGGAAAATATAAAGCTAAAAACCTGTTGCACAGCTAAGGAAAATATCAATAAAACAAAAAGGCCATCTACTGTATGGAAAAAGATACTTGCAAATAATATATCTGAAAAAGGGTTAATAGTCAAAACAAACAACTCAAATAATTCAGTATCAAAAAGGCAAACAACCCAATTAAAATATCTGCAGGAGATCTGAATAAAAATTTTCCAAAGAAGACATTCAGTGACCAACAGGCACATGTTAAGATGCTCAGCATCATTAATCATCAGGGAAATACAAATCAAAACTACAATGAGATATCACCTCACATCTGTCAGAGTGGCTATTAACAAAAAGCCAAAAAAAAGCAAGTGTTGGCAAGGATGTGAAGGAAAGGGAACCCTCCTGCACTGTTAGTAGGAATGTAAATTAGTACAGCCACCATGGAAAACAATAAAGTGATTCCTCAAAAAATTAAAAAATAGAAATACCATATGATCCAGAAATTTCTCCCCTGGGTACTTATGTGAAGAAAACAAAACACTAATTAGAAAGGATATGTGCATCCCTATGTACATTGAAGCATTATTTACAATAGCCAAGATATGGAAGCATCCCAAGTGCCCATAATTAAAGGAATGGCTAAAGAAGTTGTTATATATATATATATATATATATATATATCTTTATAAATAAAGAAGATACATCATATCTCCTTTATATATAAAGAAGATGTGTTATATATATATATATATATATAATGGAATATTAATATTACTGGACCATATAAAAGAATGAAATCTTGCCATTTGCAACAACATGGATGGATAGGACTAGTGGGTAATATGCTAAGTGAAATAAGTCAAACAGAGTAAGAAAAATACTATATTATTTCACTTACATGTTGAATCAAAACAAATGAACAAACGTAACAAAATAGAAGCAGAGTTATAGATACATAGAACCAACAGGTGGATTCCAGAGTGGAGGGTAGTGGAAGGAGGAAAGAAATAGGTGAGGGTTATTAAGAGGCACAAACTTCCAGCTGCAAAATAAATGAGTCAAAGATATGAAATGTACATTGTGTGGTATATAGTCAATAACTATATAATATCTTTGTATGGTAACATAAAAAGAGACAGAGACAGAAAGCCTTTCTTTCTGAACTCAAGAAGACAAGTAGTCTCTCATTTCAGGATTCTCATACATGTTACTCCCACTACCTATAATGCTCCCCCTGGATTTTTACTTGGCTAATTCGTGGTCCCTTATTATTGATGTTGTAGCTTAAATGCCATACTTTGGGAGAGGTATTCTATGGTGAGTTACTTGGTACTGGATCACTCAACTAATAATCTGCCCTTAGCTTCCTTTAGTGCAGAGTTTGGAAAGCAGAACAAAACAAAACAGAAAGCTACATACCTTAGATTTCTTTTCTTTTATTCCTGAGAATGAGATTTCAACAGTTATAAGCAATCTTGTGAAAATAGGAAGGCAGAAAGGAGATAGATGCTTCTTCCTATTACCATATATATGCTGGCAAACAAAGTCATGGATGTGTAAAGACTGAGAAGCAATTCCAGTGGTTGGACTCAGATTTTCAGTGGCTAAACACCAATTTCATGGTGTCAAAAAACAACATTGGCAGTAGTAGCAGTGGCTGTTACAAGTGTGGTATACGATCTGTGGCTCACAGCTACAGTAATATTCTCTCTCTCTCTCTTTTGGCATTCTTTAAATAACAGATTTATTTAGGTGTAATTCATATGCCATAAAATTAACACTTGTAAAGTGTAAAATTCTGTGGATTTTAGAAGATTCTAAATTGTTCCACCGTCACCACTATCTGTTTCAGAATGTTTTCATCATCCCCCACAAAACCCTGTATCTATTAGCAATTATTTTCCATTTCCTTTTATTCTCAGATAATAATTGAAAACCACTAATATAATTTATGCTTATAGATTTTATTTCTCTGGATATTTTATATAAATATCATCATGAAATGCCCTATTCTTCTAGCTTTTTTCACTTATCACAATATTTTCAATGTTCATCCAAGTTGCAGCATGTATCAGTATTTCATTCTTTTTAAGGATTAATAATGTTCCATGACATGGATTAATCATATTTTGTTTATCCATTGGTCAGGTGATAGACATTGGATACTTTCCAAGTTGTGGCCCTTAGAATAATGCTCCTATGAGCATTCATGTGAAAGTTTTTCTGTAGACATGTTTCCAATAATTTTGGTATATATCTAGAAGTACAATTAATCGGCTACACGATAGCTCTATGTTAAAATTGTGAGGAACTGCCAGACTGTTTTCCAAAGTGACTTTACAACATTTCACATTCCTATAAGCAATGCATAAGTGTTCCAATTCTCTACATCTAATCTAAAACTTGTTACTGCCTGTATTTTCTTTCAACATCTTTATTGGTGTATAATTGCTTTACAATGGTGTGTTAGCTTGTGCTTCATAACAAAGTGAATCAGTTATACATATACATATGTTCCCATATCTCTCCCCTCTTCGTCTCCCTCCCTCCCACCCTCCGTATCCCGCCCCTGCATTGCTTTACAATGGTGTGTTAGTTTCTGCTTTATAACAGAGTGAATCAGTTATACATATACATATGTTCCCATATCTCTTCCCTCTTTGTCTCCCTCCCTCCCACCCTCCCTATCCCACCCCTCCAGACAGCCACAAAGAACCGAGCCGGTTTCCCTGTGCCATGCGGCTGCTTCCCACTGGCTATCTACCTTACGTTTGTTAGTATATATATGTCCATGTCTCTCTCTCGGCCCTATCACAGCTCACCCTTCCCCCTCCCCATATTCTCAAGTCCATTCTCCAGTAGTCTGTGCCTTTATTCCTGTTTTAGCCCTAGGTTCTTCATAACATTTTTTTTTCTTAAAATCCATATATATGTGTTAGCATACGGTATTTGTCCTTCTCTTTCTGACTTACTTCACTCTGTATAACAGACTCTAGGTCTACCCACCTCATTACAAATAGCTCAATTTCGTTTCTTTTGATGGCTGAGTAATATTCCATTGTATATATGTGCCACATCTCCTTTATGCATTCATCCGATGATGGGCACTTAGGTTGTTTCCATCTCCAGGCTATTGTAAATAGAACTGCAATGAATATTTTGGTACATGACTCTTTTTGAATTTTGGTATCCTCAGGGTATATGCCCAGTAGTGGGATTTCTGGGTCATATGGTAGTTCGATTTGTAGTTTTTTAAGGAACATCCATACTGTTCTCCATAGTGGCTGAACCAATTCACATTCCCACCAGCAGTGCAAGAGTGTTCCCTTTTCTCCACACGCTCTCCAGCATTTATTGTTTCTAGATTTTTGATGATGGCCATTCTGACTGGTGTGAGATGATATCTCATTGTAGTTTTGATTTCATTTCTCTAATGATTAATGATGTTGAGCATTCTTTCATGTGTTTGTTGGCAGTCTGTATATCATCTTTGGAGAAATGTCTATTTAGATCTTCTGCCCATTATTAGATTGGGTTGTTTATTTTTTTGTTATTGAGCTGTATGAGCTGCCTGTAAATATTGGAGATTAATCCTTTGTCAGTTGATTCATTTGCAAATGTTTTCTCCCATTCTGAGGGTTGTCTTTTGGTCTTGTTTATGGTGTCCATTGCTGTGCAAAAGCTTTGAAGTTTCATTAGGTCCCATTTGTTTATTTTTGTTTTTATTTCCATTTCTCTAGGAGATGGTTCAAAAAGGATCTTGCTGTGATTTATGTCATAGAGTGTTCTGCCTATGTTTTCCTCTAAGCGTCTGATAGTTTCTGGCCGTACATTTAGGTCTTTAATCCATTTTGAGCTTATTTTTGTGTATGGTGTTAGGGAGTGATCTAATCTCATTCTTTTACATATACCTGTCCAGTTTTCCGAGCACCACATATTGAAGAGGCTGTCCTTTAACCACTGTATATTCCTGTCACCTTTATCAAAGATAAGGTGTCCATATGTGCATGGGTTTATCTCTGGGCATTCTATCCTATTCCATTGATCTATCTTTCTGTTTTTGTGCCATTACCATACTTTCTTGATTACTGTAGCTTTGTAGTATAGTCTGAAGCCAGGGAGCTGGATTCCTCCAGCTCGGTTTTTTGTTCTCAAGATTGCTTTGGCTATTTGGGGTCTTTTGTATTTCCATACAAATTGTGAAATTTTTTGTTCTAGTTCTGTGAAAAATGCCACTGGTAGTTTGATAGGGATTGCATTGAATATACAGATTGTTTTGAGTAGTAGAGTCATTTTCACAATGTTGATTCTTCCAATCCTAGAACATGGTATATCTCTCGATCTATTTGTATCACCTTTAATTTCTTTCATCAGTGTCTTATAATTTTTGGCATATAGGTCTTTTGTCTCCTTAGGTAGGTTTATTCCTAGATATTTTGTTCTTTTTGTTGCAATGGTAAATGGGAGTGTTTTCTTGATTTCACTTTCAGATTTTCATCACTAGCATATAGGATTGCCAGATTTCTGTGCATTAATTTTGTATCCTGCTACTTTACCAAATTCATTGATTAGCTCTAGTAATTTTCTGGTAGCATCTTTAGGATACTCTATGTATAATATCATGTCATCTGCAAACAGTGACAGCTTTACTTCTTCTTTCCCAATTTGGATTCCTATTATTTCCTTTTCTTCTCTGATTGCTGTGGCTAAAGTTTCCAAAACTATGTTGAATACGAGTGGTGAGAGTGGGCAACCTTGTCTTCTTCCTGATTTTAGTGGAAATGCTTTCAATTTTTCACCATTGAGGATGATGTTGGCTGTGGGCTTGTCATATATGGCCTTTATTATGTTGAAGAAAGTTCCCTCTACACCTACTTTCTGCAGGGTTTTTATCATAAATGGGTGTTGAATTTTGTCAAAAGCTTTCTCTGCATCTATTGAGATGATCATATGGTTTTTCTCCTTCAATTTGTTAATATGGTTTATCACATTGATAGATTTGTGTATACTGAAGAATCCTTGCACTCCTGGAATAAACCCCACTTGATCATGGTGTATGATCCTTTTAATGTGCTGTTGGATTCTGTTGGCTAGTATTTTGTTGAGTAATTTTGCATCTATGTTCATCAGTGATATTGGCCTGTACTTTTCCTTCTTTGTGACATTATTGTCTGGTTTTGGTATCAAGGTGATGGTGGCCTCGTAGAATGAGTTTGGGAGTGTTCCTCCCTCTGCTATATTTTGGAAGAGTTTGAGAAGGATAGGTGTTAGCTCTTCTCTAAATGTTTGATAGAATTCGCCTGTGAAGCCATCTGGTCCTGGGCTTTTGTTTGTTGGAAGATTTTTAATCACAGTTTCAATTTCAGTGTTTGTGATTGGTCTGTTCATATTTTCTATTTCTTCCTGATTCAGTCTTGGCAGTTTGTGCATTTCTAAGAATTTGTCCATTTCTTCCAGATTGTCCATTTTATTGGCATAGAGTTGCTTGTAGTAATCCCTCATGATTTTTTGTATTTCTGCAGTGTCAGTTGTTACTTCTCCTTTTTCATTTCTGATTCTATTGATTTGAGTCTTCTCCCTTATTTTCTTGATGAGTCTGGCTAATGGTTTATCAATTTTGTTAATCTTCTCAAAGAACCAGCTTTTAGTTTTATTGATCTTTGCTATTGTTTCCTTCATTTCTTTTTCATTTATTTCTGATCTGATTTTTATGATTTCTTTCCTTCTGCTAACTCTGGGGTTTTTTTGTTCTTCTTTCTCTAATTGCTTGAGGTGCAAGGTTAGGTTGTTTATTCGAGATGTTTCCTGCTTCTTAAGGTGGGCTTGTATTGCTATAAACTTCCCTCTTAGAACTGCTTTTGCTGCATCCCATAGGTTTTGGGTCGTTGTATCTCCATTGTCATTTGTTTCTAGGTATTTTTTAATTTCCTCTTTGATTTCTTTAGTGATCACTTCGTTATTAAGTAGTGTATTGTTTAGCCTCTATGTGTTTGTATTTTTTACAGATCTTTTCCTGTAATTGATATCTAGTCTCATGGCGTTGTGGTCGGAAAAGTTACTTGATACAATTTCAATTTTCTTAAATTTACCAAGCCTTGATTTGTGACCCAAGACATGATCTATCCTAGAGAACGTTCCATGAGCACTTGAGAAAAATGTGTATTCTGTTGTTTTTGGATGGAGTGTCCTATAAATATCAATTAAGTCCATCTTGTTTAATGTATCATTTAAAGCTTGTGTTTCCTTATTTATTTTCATTTTGGATGATCTGTCCATTGGTGAAAGTGGGCTGTTGAAGTCCCCTACTATGAATGTGTTACTGTCGATTTCCCCTTTTATGGCTGTTATTTTTGCCTTATGTATTGAGGTGGTCCTATGTTGGGTGCATAAATATTGACAATTGTTATATCTTCTTCTTGGATCGATCCTTTAATCATTATGTAGTGTCCTTCTTTGTCTCTTCTGATAGTCTTTGTTTTAACGTCTATTTTGTCTGATATGAGAATTGCTACTCCAGCTTTCTTTTGGTTTCCATTTGCATGGAATATCTTTTTCCATCCCCTTACTTTCAGTCCATATGTGTCTCTAGGTCTGAAGTGGGTCTCTTGTAGACAGCATATATATGGGTCTTGTTTTTGTATCCATG
Organism: Lipotes vexillifer; assembly: GCF_000442215.2. Classification (NCBI taxonomy): domain Eukaryota; kingdom Metazoa; phylum Chordata; class Mammalia; order Artiodactyla; family Lipotidae; genus Lipotes; species Lipotes vexillifer. The sequence continues at coordinate 779,563 of NW_006778156.1, read as the reverse complement.
CAGCCAATCTGTGTCTTTTGGTGGGAGCATTTAGTCCATTTACATTTAAGGTAATTATCGATATGTATGTTCCTATTCCCATTTTCTAAATTGTTTTCGGTTCGTTATTATAGGTCTTTTCCTTCTCTTGTGTTTTTGACTAGAGAAATTCCTTTAGCATTTGTTGTAAATCTGGTTTGGTGGTGCTGAACTTTCTCAGCTTTTGCTTGTCTGTAAAGGTTTTAATTTCTCCATCAAATCTGAATGAGATCATTGCTGGGTAGAGTAATCTTGCCTGCAGGTTTTTCTCCTTCATCACTTTCAGTATGTCCTGCCACTCCCTTCTGGCTTGTAGAGTTTCTGCTGAGAGATCAGCTCTTAACCTTATGGGGATTCCCTTGTGTGTTATTTGTTGTTTTTCCCTTGCTGCTTTTAATATTCTTTCTTTGTATTTAATTTTTGACAATTTGAATAATATGTGTCTTGGCATTTTTCTCCTTGCATTTGTCCTGTATGGGGCTCTCTGTGCTTCCTGGACTTGATTAACTATTTCCTTTTCCATATTAGGGAAATTTTCAACTGTAATCTCTTCAAGTATTTTCTTAGTCCCTTTCTTTTACTCTTCTTGTTCTGGTACCCCTATAATTCGAATGTTGGTATGTCTAATGTTGTCCCAGAGGTCTCTGAGACTGTCCTCAGTTCTTTTCATTCTTTTTTCTTTATTCTTCTATGAAGTAGTTATTTCCACTATTTTATCTTCCAGGTCACTTATCCATTCTTCTGCCTCATTTATTCTGCTATTGATCCCATCTAGAGTATTTTTCATTTAATTTACTGTGTTGTTCATCATTGTTTGTTTCATCTTTACTTCTTCTAGGTCCTTGTTAACTGCTTTTTGCATTTTGTCCATTCTATTTCCAAGATCTTGGACCATCTTTACTATCATTATTCTGAATTCTTTTTCAGGTAAACTACCTATTTCCTATTCATTTTTTAGGTTTGGTATATTTTCATCTTTCCCCTTCATATACTGTGTGTTTTTCTGTCTTCTCATTTTGCTTATCTTACTGTAATTGGGTTCACCTTTTCACAGGCTGCAGGTTCATAGTTCCTGTTGTTTTTGATGTCTGTCTCCAGTGGCTAAGGTTGGTTCAGTGGGTTGTGTAGGCTTCCTGGTGGAGGGTACTAGTGCCTCTGTTGTGGTGGATGAGGTTAGATCTTGTCTCTCTAGTGGGCAGTTCCACGTCTGGTAGTGTTTTGGGGTGTGTGTTGACTTATTATGATTTTAGGCAGCCTCTCTGTTAGTGGGTGGGATTGTGTTCCTCTTTTGCTAGTTGTTTGGCATAGGTTGTCCAGTAATGTAACTTGTTGGTCGTTGAGTGAATCTGGGTGTTGGTGTTTAGATGGAGGTCTTTGGGAGATTTTCGCTGTTTGATATTATGTGGAGCTGGGATGTCTCTTGATGACCAGTGTCCTGAAGTTGGCTCTCCACCTCAGAGGCAGAGTCCTGAGTCCTGGCTGGAGCAGCAAGTGCCTTTCATCCACACGGCTCATATTAAAAGGGAGAGAAAGTAGAGAGAATTAGTAGATGTAGGAAGGAAGGAAGAAAGAAAGAAAGAAAGAAAGAAAGGAGGGAGGGAGGGAGGGAGGGAAGGAAGGAAGGAGGGAATGAAGAAAGAAAGAAAGAAAAAAGAAAGAAAGAAGAAAAGAAGGAAAGAAAGGTGGGAGGAAGGGAGGGAGGGAGGAAGGAAGGAAGGAGGGAACAAAGGAACAAAGACAGAAAGAAAGAAGATACAGTAAAATAATATAAAGTATAATAAAGTTATTGAATTAAAAAATAATTATTTAGAGAAAAAAAAATCGACGGATAGAACCTTAGGACAAATGGTGGATGCAAAGCTATATAGACAAAATCTTACACAGAAGCATACACATATTCCCTCACAAAAAGAGGTAAAGGGGAAAAAATCATAAAACTTGATTTCAAAGTCCACCTCCTCAATTTGGGATGATTTGTTGTCAAAAGGAGGGAAGGAAGGAAGGAAGGAAAAAGAAAGAAAGAAAGAAAGAAAGAAAGAAAGAAAGAAAGAAAGAAAGAAAGAAAGAAAGAAAGAAGGTAAAGTATGATACAGTTATTTAAATTAATATTAATTATGAAGAAAAAAGAAATTAAGAAAACAATGGACGGATAGAACGCTAGGACAAATGGTGGAAGCAAAGCTATACAAACAAGATCTCACACAGAAGCATAGACATACACATTCACAAAAAGAGGAAAAGGGGAAAAAATCATAGATCTTGCTCTAGAAGTCCACCTCCTCAATTTGGGATGATTCGCTGTCTATTCATGTATTCCACAGATGCAGGGTACATCAAGTTAATTGTGGAGCTTTAATCCACTGTTTCTGAGGCTGCTGGGAGAGATTTCCCTTTCTGTTCTTTGTTCTCACAGCTCACAGGGGCTCAGCTTTCGATTTGGCCCTGCCTCTGCGTGTAGGTGGCTGGAGGCCGTCTGTTTCTTGGTCAGACAGGACGGGGTTAAAGGAGCCGCTGACTCGGGGGCTCTGGCACGCTCAGGCCAGGGGGGAGGGAGGGGCACAGAGTGGGGGGCGGGCCTTTGGCGGCAGAGGCCGGCGTGACGTTGCACCAGCCTGAGGCATGCCGTGCGTTCTCCCTGGGAAGTTGTCCCTGGATCCCGGGAACCTGGCAGTGGTGGGCTGCACAGGCTCCCCAGAAGAGGTGTGTGGATAGTGAACTGTGCTCGCACACAGGCCCCTTGGTGGCGTCAGCAGCAGCCTTAGCATCTCCCGCCTGTCTCTGGGATCCGAGATTTTAACCACGGCTCGTGCCCGTCTCTTGGGTCCGCGCTTTTAGCCGCGGCTAGTGCCCGTTTCTGGAGTTCCTTTAAGCAGTGCTCTTAAACCCCTCTCCTCGCACACCAGGAAACAAAGAGGGAAGAAAAAGTGTCTTGTCTCCTCGGCAGGTGCAGACTTTTCTCCGGACTCCCTCCCGGCTAGCCGTGGTGTACTACCCCCCTTCAGGCTATGTTCAAGCCGCCAACCCCAGTCCTCTCCCTGCGTTCTGACCAAAACTCGAGCCTCAGCTCCCAGCCCCGCCCACCCCGGCGGGTGAGCTCACAAGCCTCTGGGGCTGGTGAGTGCCGGTCGGCACCGATCCTCTATGCGGGAATCTCTCTGCTTTGCCCTCCGCACCCCTGTTGCTGTGGTCTCTTCCGCTGCTCCGAAGCTCCCCACTCCGCCTCCCGTAATCTCTGCCCACGAAGGGCCTTCCTAGTGTGTGGAAACCTTTCCTTCTTCAAAGCTCCCTCCCACTGGTGCAGGTGCCATCCCTATTCTTTTGTCTCTGTTTTTGTTTTTTTTCTTTTGCCTACACAGGTACGTGGGGAATATCTTGCCTTTTGGGAGGTCTGAGGTCTTCTGCCAGCATTCAGTAGGTGTTCTGTAGGAGTTGTTCCACATGTAGATGTAGTTCTGGTGTATCTGTGGGGAGGAAGGTGGTCTCCGTGTCTTACTCCTCCGTCATCTTCCCAGCATCAGCCCACTGCCTGTATTTTTGATATTAGTCTTTCTAGTGCATGTGCCATAGTTTTTCACTGTAGATTAGATTTGCATTTCCCTAATCATTAATGATGATGAGTATCTTTTTAGGTGCTTATTGACAATTTGTATACCTTCAATGAAAAAAAAAAATCTGTTCAAATTATTTCCCCAATTTAAATTGTGTCATTTAATTGCTTGTCAGCCTTTTATTATTGAACTGTAAGTGTTCTTTATCTATTCTGTATACAATTATGTTATCAGATATATGACTTGCAAATATTTTCTTCCATGAGATTGGCTGCCTTTTAAATTCATGGTATGATTTGGAGTACAAAATTTTAAATTTTGATGAAATTCTATGTATCTTTCTTGATTACTTTTGCTTTTTTTTTGTTATCCTCTTTATTTTTCTTTTTTTTTAACATCTTTATTGGAGTATAATTGTTTTACAATGGTGTGTTAGTTTCTGCTTTATAACAAAGTGAATCAGCTATACATATACATATATCACCACATCTCTTCCCTCTTGTGTCTCCCTCCCTTCCACCCACCCCTCTAGGTGGTAACAAAACATCGACCTGATCTCCCTGTGCTATGCAGCTGCTTCCCACTAGCTATCTATTTTACATTTGGTAGTGTATATATGTCCATGCCACTCTCTCGCTTTGTCCCAGCTTACCATTCTCCCTTCCTGTGTCCTCAAGTCTACTCTCTGGTAGGTCTGCATCTTTATTCCCATCTTGCCCCTAGGTTCTTCATGATTTTGTTTTTTTTTTAGATTCCATGTATATGTGTTAGCATACAGTATTTAATTTCTATTTCTGACTGTGTTGTTGTAATTATTTATTTATTTATTTTATTCATTTATTTTTAAACATCTTTATTAGTGTATAATTGCTTTACAATGTGTGTCAGTTTCTTCTTTATAACAAAGTGAATCAGTTATACATATACATATGTCCCCATATCTCTTCCCTCTTACATCTCACTCCCTCACACCCTCCCTATCCCACCCCACTAGGTGGTCACAAAGCACCCAGCTGATCTCCTTGTGCTATGAAGCTGCTTCCCACTAGCTATGTATTTTATGTTTGTTAGTGTATATATGTCCATGCCATTCTCTCACCTTGTCCCAGCTTAACCTTCCCCCTCCCTGTATCTTCAAGTCCATTCTCTAAGAGGTCTGCAGCTTTAATCCTTTCTTGTCCCTAGTTTCTTCTGACCTTTTTCTTTCTTTTTTTTTTAGATTTCATATATATGTGTTAGCAATCAGTATTTGTTTTTCTCTTTCTGACTTATTTCACTCTGTATGACAGTCTCTAAGTCAATCCACCTCACTACAAATAACTCAGTTTCACTCCTTTTGATGGCTGAGTAATATTCCAATGTATACATGTGTCACATCTGCTTTATCTATTCATCTGTTGATGGACACTTAGGTTGCTTCCATGTCCTGGCTATTGTAAATAGAGCTGCAATGAATATTTTGGTACATGACACTTTTTAATTTTGGTTTTCTCAGGGTATATGACCAGTAGTGGGATTGCTGGGTCATATGGTAGTTCTGTTTTTAAGTTTTTGAAGGAACCTAAATACTGTTCTCCATAGTGTCTGTATCAATTTACATTCACACCAGAAGTGCAAAAGGTTTACCTTTTCTCAACACCCTCTCCAGCCTTTATTGTTTGTAGATTTTTGATGGTGGCCATTGTGACTGCTGCAAGATGATATCTCATTTTAGTTTTGATTTGCATTTCTGTAATGATTAATGTTAAGCATTGTTTCATGTGTTTGTGGCAATCTGTATATCTTCTTTGAAGAAATGTCTATTTAGGTCTTCTGAGCTTTTTTTGGTTTAGGTTTTTTGTTTTTTTGATATTGAGAGGCATGAACTGCTTGTATATTTTGGTGATTAATCCTTTGTCAGTTGCTTCGTTTGCAAATATTTTCTCCCATTGTGAGGGTTGTCTTTTCTTCTTGTTTATGGCTTCCTTTGTTGTGCAAAAGCTTTTAAATTTCATTAGGTCTCATTTGTTTATTTTTGTTTTTATTTCCATTTCTCTAGGACGTGGTTCAAAAAGGATCTTGCTGTGATTTATGTCATAGACTGTTCGGCCTATGTTTTCCCCTAAAATTTGTTAGTGTCTGTCCTTACATTTAGGTCTTTAATCTATTTTGAATTTATTTTTGTGTATGGTGTTAGGGAGTATTCTAATTTCATTTTTTACATGTATCTGTCCAGTTTCATAGCACCAATTATTGAAGAGGCTGTCTTTTCTCCATTGTACATTCTTGCCTCCTTTATCAAAAAAAAAGGTGACCATATGTGCATGGGTTTATCTCTGGGCTTTCTATCCTGTTCCTTTGATCTATATTTCTGTTTTTATGTCAGTAACGTAGTGTCTGGATTACTGAAGCTTTGTAGTATATTTTGAAGACAGGGAGCGTGATTCCTCAAGCTCAGGTTTTCTTTCTCAAGATCACTTTGGCTATTTGAGGTCTTTTGTGTTTCCACACAAATTGTGATTTTTGTTGTTGTTGTTGTTGTTCTAGTCCTGGCCTTTATTATGTTGACAAAATTTCCCTCTATGCCTACTTTCTTGAGGGTTTTATCATAAATGGGTGATGAATTTTGTCGAAAGATTTTTCTGCATCTATTGAGATGATCATATGGTTTTTCTCATTCTATTTGTTAATATGGTGTATCACATTGATTGATTTGTTTATATTGAGGAATCCTTGCATTCCTGGGATAAACCCCACTTGATCATGCTGTATGATCCTTTTAATGTGCTGTTGGACTCTGTTTGCTAGTATTTTGATGGGGGTTTTTGCATCTATGTTCATCAGTGATATTAGCCTGTATTTGTCTTTTTTGTGACATCTTTCTCTGGTTTTGGTATCAGGGTGATTGTGGCCTCATAGAATGAATTTGGGAGTGTTCCACCGCCTGCTATATTTTGGAAGAGTTTGAAAAGTATAAGTGTTAGCTCATCTCTAAATGTTTGATAGAATTTGACTGTGAAGCCATCTGGTCCTGGTCTTTTGTTTGCTCGAAGATTTTTAATCACAGTTTCAATTTCATTGTTTGTGATTTGTTTGTTCATATTTTCTATTTCTTCTTGGTTCAGTCTCGGAAGGTTTTGCTTTTCTAAGGATTTGTCCATTTCTTCCATGTTGTCCATTTTATTGGCATATACTTTCTTGTACTAATGTCTCATGATCCTTTGTATTTCTGCAGTGGCAGTTGTTACTTTTCCTTTTTCATTTCTAATTCTATTGATTGAGTCTTCTCCCTTTTTGCTTGATGAGTCTGGATAACGTTTTATCAATTTTCTTTATCTTCTCAAAGAACCGTCTTTTAGTTTTATTGATCATTGCTATTGTTTCCTTCATATCATTTTCATTTATTTCTGATCTGATCTTTATGATTTCTTTCCTTCTGCTAATTTTGAGCATTTTTGTTCTTCTTTCTCTAATTGCTTCAGATGTAAGGTTAGGTTGTTTCTCTGAGATGCTTCTTGTTTGTTAAAGTAGGATTGCATTGCTCTAATCTTCCCTCATAGAACTGCTTTTGCTGCATCCCATAAGTTTTGTGTCGTCGTGTTTACATTGTCATTTGTTTCTAAGTATTTTTTGATTCCCTCTTTGATTTCTTCAGTGATCACTTGCTTAGTAAGTAGTGTGTTCGTTAGCCTCAATTTGTTTCTATTTTTTACAGATATTTTCCAGTAATTTACATCTAATCTCATAGCATTGTGGTTGGAAAAGATACTTGATACGATTTTAAATTTCTTAAATTTACCAAGGCTTGATTTGTGACCCAAGATATGATCTATTCTGGAGAATGTTCCATGAGCACTTGAGAAGAAAGTGTATTCTGTTTTTTTGGATGGAATATCCTATCAATATCAATTAAGTCCATCTTGTTTAATGTATCCTTTAAAGCTTGTGTTTCCTTATTTATTTTCCTTTTGGATGATCTGTCCATTGGTGAAAGTGGGGTGTTAAAGTCCCCTACTCTGATTGTGTTATGGTGATTTCCCCTTCTATTGGCTGTTAGTATTTGCCTTATGTATTGAGGTGATCCTATGGTCAGTGCATAAATATTTACAATTGTTATATCGTTTCCTTGGATTGATCCCTTGATCATTATGTAGTGTCCTTCTTTGTCTCTTGTAATAATCTTTGTTTTAAAGTCTATTTTGACTAATGTGATTATTGTTACTCCAGCCTTCTTTTGATTTCCATTTTCATGGAATATCGTTTTCCATCACTTCACTTTCAGTATGTATGTGTCCCTATGTCTGAAGTGGGTCTCTTGTAGACAGCACATATATGGGTCTTGTTTACGTGTCCATTCAGCCAGTCTATGTCTTTTGGTTGGAGCATTTAATCCATTTATATTTAAGATAATTATCAATATTTATGTTCCTGTTAACATTTTCTTAATTGTTTTTGGTTAGTTTTTGTAGGTCTTTCCTTCTCTTCTGTTTCCTGCCTAGCAAAGTTCCTTTAGCATTTGTTTTAAAGCTGATTCGGTGGTGCTGGGTTCTGTTAGCTTTTGCTTCTCTGTAAAGGTTTTAATTTCTCCATCAGATCTGAATGAGATCCTTGCTGGGTAGAGTAATCTTAGTTGTAGGTTTTTCCCTTTCATCACTTTAAATATATCCTCCCACTCCCTTCTGGCTTGCAGAGTTTCTGCTGAATGTTTAGCTGTTAACGTTATGGGGATTCCCTTCTATGTTATTTGTTCTTTTTCCCTTGCTGCTTTTAATATGTTTTCTTTTTATTTAATTTTTGATAGTTTGATTATTATGTGTCTTGGCATGTTTCTCATTGGATTTATCCTGCATGGGACTCTCCTTGCTTCCTGGACTTGATTAGCTATTTCCTTCCCCATATTAGGGAAATTTTCAACTATAATCTCTTCAAATATTTTCTCAGTCCCTTTCTTCTTCTCTCTTCTTCTGGCACCCCTATCATTCAAATATTGGTGCATGTAATGTTGTCCCTGATGTCTCTGAGAATGTCCTCAATTCTTTTCATTCTTTTTTCTTTATTCTGCTCTGCAGTAGTTATATCCACTTTTTTATCTTCCATGTCACTTCTCCGATCTTCTGCCTCATGTATTCTGCTATTGATTCCTCCTAGAGAATTTTTAATTTCATTTATTGTGTTCTTCATCATTGTTTGTTTGCTCTTTACTTCCTCTAGGTCCTTGTTAAACGTTTCTTGTATTTTCTCCATTCTATTACCAAGATTTTGGATCATCTTTACTATCATTATTCTGAATACATTTTCCAGTTGACTGCCTATTTCCTCTTTATTTGTTATGTCTGTTTGGTTTTTATATTGCTCTTTCATATGCTGTGTGTTTCTCTGTCTTCTCATTTTGCTTATCTTACTTTGTTTGCGGCCTCCTTTTCGTAAGCTCCAGATTTGTAGCTCCCATTGTTTTTGGTGTCTGCCCCCAGTGGCTAAGGTTTGTTCAGTGGGTTGTGTAGGCTTCATGGCGGAGGGGAGAAGTGTCTGTGTTCTGGTTGGTGAGCCTGGATCTTGGCTTTCTGGTGGGACGGTCCGCATCTCCTGGTGTGTTTTGGGGTGTCTGTGGCCTTATTATGATTTTCGGCAGCCTCTCTGCTAATGTGTTTCGTTGTGTTCCTGTCTTGCTAGCTGTTTGGCATAGGGTGTCCAGCACTCTAGCTTGCTGTCATTGATTGGAGCTGGGTCTTGGCATTCAGATGGACATGTCTGGGAGATTTTCATTGATATTACCTGGAGCTGTTAAGTCTCTGGTGTACTTATGTCCTGAACTTGGCTCTCTCACCTCAGAGGCAAAGCTTTGACACCCAGCCGGAGCACCAAGACCCTTTCATCCACATGACTCAGAATGAAAAGGAGAAAGGGCTTCTCTGTTGGCACAGTGGTTGAGAGGCCACCTGCTGATGCAGGGGACATGAGTTCGTGCCCTGTTCCAGGAAGATCCCACATGCCGTGGAGCGGCTGGGCCTGTGAGCCATGGCTGCTGAGCCTGCGCATCTGGAGCCTGTGCTCTTCAATGGGAGTGGGCACAACAATGAGAGGCCTGCGTACAGCAAAAAAAAAAAAGGGAGAGAAAAATAAACAAATAAATAAATTAAATTAAATAAGGTTATTAAAATAAAAATTAATTATTAAAAAATCAATTAAATAAAAGAAAGAAAGGAGATAGCAACCAAAGCAAAAAACAAATGCACCATTGATAGCAAGTGCTAAAAGCTATACTAAAAAAAAAGGACAGATTGAATCCAAGACAAAAGGTAAAACAAAAGCTATACAGACAAAATCACACACAGAAGCTTACAAATACAAAGTTACAAAAAGAGAAAAAGGGAAAGAAGTATATCGTTTCTCCCAAACCCTACCTCCCCAATTTGGGATGAATCATTGTTTATTCAGGTATTCCACAGATGCAGGGTAAATCAAGTTGATTGTGGAGATTTAATACCCTGCTCCTCAGGCTGCTGGGAGAGATTTCCCTTTCTCTTCTTTGTTCACACAGCTCCTGGAGTTCAGCTTTGGTTTTGGCCCTGCCTTTGTGTGTAGGTCGCCTGAGGACATCTGTTCTTCCCTCATACAAGAGGAGGTTAAAGTAGCAGCTCATTAGTGGGCTCTGGCTCACTCAGGCGTGTTTGGGTGTGAGGGTGGTGAGGGGTGGGGTGAAGTAGGGGTATAGAATGTGCAGCAAGCCTGGGGTGACAGAGGCTGGTGTGACGTTGCAACAGCCTGAGCATCCTGTTTGTTCTCCTGCAGGAATTGTCCCTGGATCACGGGACCCTGGCAGTGAGAGGCTGCACAGGCTCCAGGGAGGGGAGGTGTGGATAGTGACCTGTGCTCGCACACAGGCTTCTTGGTGGCTGCAACAGCAGCCTTAGCATCTCATGCCAGTCTCTGGGGTTTGCCCTGATAGCCGTGGCTCACGCCTGTCTTTGGAGCTCGTTTAAGCAGTGCTCTTAGTCCCCTCTCCTCACACACTATGAAAAAAAGAGGCAAGAAAAAGTTTCTTACCTCTTCGGCAGTTCCAGACATTTTCCTGGACTCCGTCCTCCCTAGCTGTGATGCAGTACCCCCCTTCAGTCTGTGTTCATGCAGCCAATCTCAGTCTTTTCCCTGGGATCTGACCTCCAAAGCCTGAGCCTCAGCTTCCAGCCCCCGCCCGCCCCAGCGGGTGAGCAGACAAGCCTCTCGGGCTGGTGCATGCTGGTCGGTACCAATCCTCTGTGTAAATCTCTCCATTTTTCCCTCTGCACACCTGCTGCTGTGCTCTCCTCCGTGGCTCTGAAGCTTTCCCCCTCCACCACCTGCAGTCTCTGCCCACGAATAGGCTTCCTAATGTGTGGAAGCCTTTTTTCCTTCACAGCTCCCTCCCACTGGTGCAGGTCCCATCCCTATTCTTTTGACTTTCTTTTTTTCTTTTTTCTTTTGCCTTATCCAGGTATGGGGGGAGTTTCTTGCCTTTTGGGAGGTCTGAGGTCTTCTGCCTGCATTCAGTAGGTATTCTGTAGGGGTCGTTTCACATGTAGATGTATTTCTGATGTATTTGTGGGGAGGAAGGTGATCTCCATGTCTTATTCTTCTGCTATCTTTAGGCTCCTTCTCTTTCTTTTGATTTTTTATCCAAAAAAAGAAAATTGCCTCATCCAATGTCATGAAGATTTACACCTATATGTATTCTTCTAAGAGTTTTATAGTTTTAGCTCTTACACTTAGGTCTTTGATCCATCTTGTAGCATGTAGTATAGTAGTATAGTATAAGTGTAGTATAGTATATAGTATAGTAGTATAGTAGTGTAGTATAAGGTAAGAGTTCAAATTAATCTTTTTGTATGTGGCAATCTAGTTGTTCCAGTGCCATTTTTTGAAAACATTCATTCTTCATTTGAATTGTCATCTTGGTCTTATCAAAAATCAATTTATTGAATAAACCCTGTTAGATATATCTACCTTAATTTCTTGTCAAAATAGCATTCCTATTAACTTTCATCACTACACCTTGTTTGTTTTCTTAATCCCAGTGAATAATTTTAAAATTTAGTTTTGTATGTTTATTAACTGTCTCTGCCATGATACTGTAACCTCTGTGATGTCAGGGACAACCTCATCCATGTTCACTATTATATCTCAGCAATTATCCCAATGATTGACACATTGTAGGTAACTGTTAAATATTTGTTGATAAATTAAATGAATTAATGAATAAATTAAATATTATAGAGAGGTTTGTAAGAATTAATGACAATGTTTTGTTTGGCACACATTTTATATGTATTATGATTTCATATATCTTTTTTCCCTTGGACTTTGAGATTTGAGGCTCTTTGACTTTGTGATTATGAGAAAAATTAAGATCAAAAGCTCTATTTTTTGTGTATTCAACTGGCTAGTGTAATATATGCACTATAGAAAAAATAAATGGTTTATGAAAGGAAGGACTCTAAGCTTATTTTTAAGGAGCTGTATCTTTTATTTCTAAAGCAATTGTTCACACATTGTAGTTACCCTGATAATATTTGTTGAATGAATAAAAATATATACTTTTTTCCTTCACCCTTTCTTGCAGCTTTATTGAGTTATAACTGACAAATGAAATTGTATATAGTTAAAGTTTACAAGTGGTATATGTATATATTATCAAAATCAAGTTAAATAACACATCCATCACCTCACATAAATTTGTTTTGTGTTGAGAACACTTAACATTCATACTATTAGTAAAATTAAATATATGATACAGTACTATTAACTAGAATCACCATGCTGTACATTAGATACACAGAAATCATTTATCTTGTTACTGAAAGCTTGTATCCTTTGACTAATATTGCTTCATTTCCCCCACTCCCCAGTCCTTGGCAACTGCTCTACTTTCTATTTCTATGAGTTCAAATTATTTTTAAGATTCTAAATATAAGTGAAAACATACAGCATTTGTCTTTCTCTGTCTAGCTTTTTCATGTAGCATAATGTCCTTTAGGTTCATCCAAGTTGTCACAAATGGCAGGGTTTCCTTCTTTTTAAGGCTTAATAGTATTCCACTGTGTGTGCACGTGTGTATATTTATATTACATTTTCTTTATCTATTAGTTTCTTACCTGTAGAATGCAAGTAACAATATTTACTTTTGACATTCTTATTAAGATTAAATGACCTCATTCTTTTAAAGTACTTAAAATGTTGTTCAGCAATTAATAACCCATTTAACATTAACTGTTACTGTGGAATGAGCATGGAATTTAGACTCTAGCATAAAAATCTTCTTTTTGTAGGAGACTAGCCTTGAGCAAGTTAATTTTCTTGTCTGTAAAATTGGGTTGGTAACGTTATTTAGTAAAAAACAAACAAACAAAAAAATTGTATACTCTTTCTCCAAAGCTGATGTCAGGAATTTAAAAGCTCATTTATGTGAAAATATTTTTAAGCTATATAATACAAATATTATGTGCATATTAAATATATTTACATAATAGTTATGTGACTGGGCAATTAATATAAATAAAGATAATTTAACTGGTGATCTTTTCATTATAACATTTTCACTTTTCATAAGAATAATGTTGCAATTTAAAACAACCTTGAAGGTTTCCTAGTCCAAATTCTCCACCTATTTAGAACAAATGGAGGTTTAGAAACTAAATGCCATTTCCAAAGCAAATAATGAGTTCATGGCAGAGATGAGGTTATAAGTTGGATTTCTGTGTATTTTCCCTGCTGTAGTTATCAGTGGAGCATTTAAAATGCTCCACTTCAGAAGATTAATATTATTGGTTGGAAAATCAATCACAGAGAGAGGAAAGTATGGTGAAATATTTGAGTCCCTGTACCACAATGTTGCTCAAATCACATTTCATTGGTGAGTAGTTCATTGACATGTATGGGAGAAATATTCTGCAAAAGTTAATGTTGAGGGGTTTCCCAATAATTGTATAGTGGTAGATGTAAACACTTGCCTCCACCATCTACAAGCATAATATTGTATACATGGTCTTATCTAAAATCCATATGATTATACATGTCTGTATTCTTATTGAAATACTACTTTCTTATCTTAACAATTAAAGGCATTTTTTTCTTGGTGGGCTGTTTCTACAGCTTATATAAAGCTTAATTAATAGAAGTTTACATAAACAAAAAATCATTAGGAGCAAAGACTGATATATCTGAATTCCCTATTCATATTTCCAATAAAATAGAGCTAAAAGAAACATGGGATCTTATAACAGAATTTTGTCTGGCTAATGTAAATTTTACCATGGTTAGAAATCTCAGCATACCAGAAATCTATTAAAGATGTAAAGAAAATACTTTCTCAGTGGTTGTGTACTTTGTGGTTAAAATGGACATAACATATAATGATTACAACTTTATCTTTGGTATAAAATACACATTGGTTCACATTTCCACTCTTCCACTTACTACATACGTGACCTCTGGACAACTTATTTAACCTCTTGAAGAAACAAATTCCTAATCTGTCAAACTAGGTTTTATACTAGTACCTGTTTTAGAGGATTGTTATGAAGATTAAATGTTATGATAGTATATCTAAAACACTTAATTCTGTGCCTGTACAACTAAGAACTCAGTAAATGGGAAATGTTGTTATTATCAGTGTTTTTTGCTAAAGTGACACATGAATTAAGCCTGAAGGTATAAATAATAGAAAATCTAACTGACAGATCATCCAGACAGAAAATCAGTAAGACAACAGTGGTCATAATTGACACAACAGACCAGTCAAATTTGCTATATATCTATTGCACATTATATCCAAACAGCTGAATACACAGCTGAGTACACATGGAACATTTTCCAGGATAGATCACATGCGAGTCCACAAAAAAAGCCTCAACAAATTTAATAGGATAGAAATTATATTATTTTTTTTTCTGTCCACAATGATATGAAACTAGAAATCAACTACAGAAAGAAAAATTGGAAAAGAATAAACATGTGCAGACTAAACAACATGCTACTAAAAAAACAGTGAGTCAATGAGGACATCAAAGAGGAAAGTAAAAATACCTTAAGACAATTGAAAATGAAAACATAACACTCCAAAATCTATAGGACACAGCAAAAGCAGTTCTACAAGGAAAGTTTATAGTGATACAGGCCTTCCTCAAGAAACAAGAAAAATCTCAAATAAACAACCTAACTTACCACCTAAAATAATCAGATGAGGAGAATAAACCAAAGCCCAAAGTCAGCATAAGGATGGAAAATAACAAGGATCAGAGAGGAAACAATAAAATAGAGATTAGAAAGAAATAAAAAAGATCAATGAAATCAAGAACTGGGTTTTTTTGTAAAGATAAACAAAACTGATAAACATTTAGCCAAGCTCACCAAAAATGAAAGAGAGAAGACCCAATTAAACAAAATAAGAAATGAAAGAGGAGAAATAAAAACCAATACCAAAAATATACAAAAAATTGTAAGACTACTACAAACAGTGATATGTCAACAAATTAGACAACTTAAAAGAAATGGACAAATTTCTAGAAATATACAACTTGCCAAGACTGAATCAAGAAGAAATAGACAATTTGAACAGAGCAAACACTAGTAGGGACACTGAATTTGTAACAACGAGAACAACAACAAAAACAAGCAGACTAAAGTCCAGGACTGAAGAGCTTCACAGGGAAATTCTACCAAACACATAAAGAACTAATACCAATCCATCTCAAACTATTCCAAAAAAAATTAAAAGAATGGAACAATCCCAAATTCATTCTATGAGACCACCTTTACACTGATATCAAAATCAGATAAAAACACTTTAAGAAAGGAAAATTACAGACCAATATCATTGATGAATATAAATGCAGAAATTAAAAAATAATGTTAGCAAACTGAATCCAAGAATATATAAAAAGGATCATACAACATGGCCAAGATGGATTTATTCCAGGGTCAAAAGAATGGTTCAACATTACAAAATCAATCAATGTGAAACACCAAATTAACAAAAGGAAGGATAAAAATCACGATTATCTCAATAGATGCAAAGAAAGGATTTGGCAAATTTAAATATCAATTAATAATAAGAACTCTCATATGAATGGTTATAGAGGGAGTATATCTAAATATAATAAAGGCAATGTATGGCAAACACACAGACAACATCATACTCAATGCTGAAAAGCTTAAAGCCTTTCCTCTAAGTTCAGGAATAAGACGAGGATGCCCACTTATGCCACTTTTATTTCACATAAAATTGGAGGTCTTAGCCACAGCAGAAAATCAAAAGACATAAAAAGCATCCAAACTGGAAGGGAAGAGGTAAAACTACCAATATTTGCAGATAAGATATTTTATATAGAAAAACCTAAAGTCTCCACCTCAAAATTATTAGAACTAATAAATGAATTAAGCAAAGTTGCAAGATATGATATTAATATACAGAAATGCATTTTTATTCACTAATAATTAAATATCAGAAAGGGGAAATAATTTTCTTTAAATGTCATTTAAAATCACATCAAAAGGGGCTTCCCTGGTGGTGCAGTGGTTGAGAGTCCTCCTGCCAATGCAGGGGACGTGGGTTCATGCCCCAATCTGGGAAGATCCCACATACTGTGGAGCAGCTAGGCCCGTGAGCCATGGCCACTGAACCTGTGTGTCTGGAGCTTGTGCTCTGCAATGGGAGAGGTGACAGCAGTGAGAGGCCTGTGTACCACAAAAAAAAAAAAAATCAGATCAAAAGGAATAAAATACCTAGGGATAAAGTTATCCAAGGAGGTGAAAGGTCTATAAAAAACAAAACAAAAAAACATTGAAGAAGGAAAATGAAAATGATACAAAGAAATGGAAAGGTATAATGTGTTCTTGGACTGGAAGAATTAATACTGTTAAAATGTCCATACTACTCAAAGCAACCAAAGATATAATGTAATCCCTATCAAATACCCATGATATTTTTCACAGAACTACAACAAATCATCCTAAAATTAATATGGGACCACAGAAGACACCAAAATGCCAAAGAATTTCTGAGAAAAAGAACACAGCTAGAGGTATTACCCTCGTTAGACTTCAGACTCTACTATAAAGCTATGGTAATCAAAGCAGCAGGACAATTGCACAAACACACACACACACACACACACACACACAAAAACAGACACTAGATCAATGGAACACAATAGAGAACCTAGAATTAAACTCACATACTTAGAGTCAATTAATTTACTACAAAGGAGGCAAGAATATGAAATGGGGAAAAGACAGTCTCTTTAACAAGTGGTGCTGGGCAAATTGGACAACTATATGTAAAGCAATGAAGTTAGAATATTACCTCACCTCATATACAAAAATAAACTCAAAATGGATTAAAGATCTAAGTGTAAAACCTGAAACCATGAAACTCCTAGAAAAGAACATAGGCAGAACACACAGCCAAATTTTTTTGGCTCTGTATACTAAGGCAAAGAAATAAAAGCAAAAATAAACAAATGGGAACTAGGTCAATTCAAAAGCTTTTGCACAGCAAAGGAAACTACTGACAGATTGAAACAAGAGCCTAGAGAATGGGAGAAAATATTTGCAAGTGATAGGACCAACAGGGGATAATATCCACAAAATATACTGCTCATCAAACTCAACATAAAAATAACCCAATTTAAAAATATGCAGTTCTGAATAGACAGTCTTCCCAAAAAAGGCATACAGATGGCTGAAAGGCACATGAAAAGATGTTCAGCATCATTAGTTATTATAGAAATGCAAATCAAAAACAGCACTAAGGTATCACCTCACATCTGTCAGAATGTCTACAAATGACAATGTTGGAGCAGATGGGGAGAAAAAAACTACCCTAGTGCACTGTTGGTGGGAATGTAAATATAATTTGTTGCAGTCACTATGGAAAACTGTGTGAAACTTCCTCAAAAAACTTAAAATAAAACTACCATATGATCTAGCAATTCTACTCCTGTTGTATACATCTGGATAAAAAGGAAAACACTAATGAGAAAAGATACATGCACCCCAATGTTCATAGCAACACTGGTTATAATAGCCAAGATATGGAGGCAAACCAAATATGCATCAACAAATGGATGTATAAAGAAGGAAGATGCGATATATATATATATATATATACATATATATGTGTGT
>NW_006778156.1:751604-761851 GCF_000442215.2 Lipotes vexillifer | reverse complement strand
TATATATGTGTGTGCATATATATATATATATATATATATATGTATATATATTACTCAGTCACAAAAAAGAATGAAATTCTGCCATTTCCTGCAATGTGAATGTGGATGAATCTACAAAATATTATGCTTGGTAAAATAAGTCAGAGAAAGAAAGACAAATACCATCACTTATATGTGGAATCTAAAAAATAATGCAAATTAATGTATTTTCAAAATATTAATTGACACACAGAGATAGAACAAAAATATTGCATACAAAAGTGGAGATGGAAGCAGGGAGGGGCAAATTAGGGGTATGAGTTTAAGAGCTACCAACTACTATGAAAAAATAGATAAGGAACAAGGATAAATAGTATACCACAGGAAATTGTAGCCATTACATTTTTATACTTTTTAATAGTGTATAATCTGTAAATATAATGAATTCTTACGTTGTACAAGTGAAACTAATGTAATATTGTAAATCAATTATATTTTAATAAAAAAGGAAATATTTTTAAAAAGTAAACTCTTCCCCAGTCCATAGGTAATGTTACAATTTACCTGTGCTGAATAGATAAAACTTTATAGATCATTTGACAGCTACTCTTTTTATTTTTCACTCTAAATCTCACTTTGATTTTTATCTTTGTCTACAACATGTAAAAAATTAAAAATAAATTTTATATTCCAAGTGAGTGACTAATGTTTTGACGTACATACAATTTTACATCCCCATGGGTAAACTCTCATGTGATTTTTAAAAATTATTTTATATTGGATTATAGCTAATTAACAATGTTGTTTTAGTTTCAGCTGTACAGCAGAGTGATTTGGTTTTACATACACATGTATCGATTCTTTTTCAAATTCTTTTCCCATTTAGATTATTACAAAGTACTGAGCAGAGTTCTCTGTGCTATACAGTAAGTCCTCATTGGTTATTTGTTTTAAATACAGCAGTGAGTACATGTCAATCCCAAACTCCCAATCTATTCCTCCCCTCCACCCTACCCACCTGGTAATAATAAGTTCAATCTCTCTGTGAATCTGTTTTGTAAATAAGTTCACTTATGTCATTTATTTTTAGATTCCACATATAAGCAATATCATATGATATTTGTCTTTCTCTGTCTGACATACTTCACTTAGTATGATAATCACCAGATCCATCCATGTTGCTGTAAATGGCATTATTTCATTTTTTAATGGCTGCATAATATTCCATTGTAAATATGCACCATATCTTTTTTATCCATTCATCTGTTGATGGACATTTAAGTTGCTTCAATGTTGTGGCTATTGTAAACAGTGCTGCAATGAACATTGGGGTGAGTGTATCCTTTTGAATCAAGTATTTCTCTGGATATGTGCTTAGGAGTGGGATTTCTATATCATATGGTAGCTGTATTTTTAGTTTCTTAAGGAACCTCCATAGTGGCTGTACCAATTTACATTCTCACCAACAGTGTAGGTGGTTTCCCTTTTCTCCACACCCTCTCCAGCATTTATTGTTTGTAGACATTTTGCTGATGGCCATTCTGAATGGTGTGAGGTGATATTTAATTGTAGTTTTGATTCACATTTCTATAAAATTAGTGATGTTAAGTATATTTTTATTTGCTTTTTAGCCATCTGTATGTATTCTTTGGAGAAATATCTATTTAGGCTTTCTGCCCACTTTTTAATTTGTATTTTTTTTTCTGATATTGAGCCACATAAGCTGTTTGTAAATTTTGGAGATTAATCCCTTGTCAGTCACATCATTTGAAGATATTTTCTCCCATTCTGTGGGTTGTCTTTTTGTTTTGTTTATGGTTTCCTTTGCTGTGCAAAAGTTTTTGAGTTTAATTAGGTCCCATTTATTTATTTTTGTTTTCATTTCCATTACTCTAGGAGACAGAACAAAAAGACATTGCTGCAATTTATGTCAAAGAGTTTTCTGCCTATGTTTTCCTCTAAGAATTTTATAGTATCCAAACTTACATTTAGGTCTTTAATCTATTTTTGAGATTATTTTTGTGTATGGTGTTAAAGAATATTCTAATTTCATTTTTTTACATGTAACTGTCAAGTGTTCCCAGCACCACTTATTGAAGAAACTATCATTCCTCCATTGTATAGCCTTGCCTCCTTTGTCACAGATTAATTGACCATAGATGCATGGTTTTTTTCTGGGCTTTCTATCCTTTAAGGTCAGGAACAAGACAAGAATGTAAACTCTCGCCAATCTTATTCAATTCACTGATAGTTTTGAAAGTCCTAGCCATGGCAATTAGAGGAGAAAAAGAAATAAAGGGAATCTAAATTGGAAAAGAAGAAGTAAAACTGTTGTTGTTTGCAGATGACATCATACTATACATAGAAAATCCTGAAGATGCTACCAGAAAACTACTACAGCTCATCAATGAATTCAGTAAAGTTGCAGGATACAAAATTAATACACGGAAATTTGTTGCACTTCTATACACTAACAATGAAAGATCAAAAAGGGAAATTAAGGAAACCCATTTACCATTGCATTATAAAGAATAAAATACTTAGGAATAAACCTACCTAAGGAGGCAAAAGACCTGTACTCCAAAAAACTATAAGATACTGATGAAAGAAATCAAAGATGACATAAACAGATAGAGAGATATACATTTTCTTGGATTGGAGGAATCAATATCATGACAATGACTATACTACCCAAAGCAATCTATAGATTCAATGCAATCCCTATCAAATTACCAATGGCATTTTTTTCACAGAACTAGGACAAAACAATCTTAAAATTTGTATGGAGGCACAAAAGATCCCCAAACTCACAGCAATCTTGAGAAAGAAAAACGGAGCTGGAAGAATCAGTGTCTCTAACTTCAGACTACAGTACAAAGCTACAGTTATCAAAACAGTATGATACCTGCACAAAAACAGAATTGTAGATCAATAAAACAGGATAGAAAGTCATGTGATGCTAAAAGTTGTCAATTGGAAATTTCTTAGTATTAAATATTTCTTTCTTATGTTATCATTATATCTGACTCCTTTTACATATCACTATGGACCCTAGTTAAATAATCCTCTCAGACATTGTGAAATTGACATTATTACTTGGGCAAACCAAACAAGTCCAATATATTTTATATGTGATAACTTTTCACATATTTGGAGAGAGCTCTTATGTCCTGAAGGAAACTTCTTATTCTGGATAAATGAACAGAAGTATTTCAAATATTTCTCATATGACAATGTGTCTAATTTCATCACTATCCTCACTATATTTTAATTCATTTAATGCTTGAAAAAAAGTGATGCCTTGTGAGGAAACCAATATTCCAGATATTGACTCCAGAATGTAAATCAAGAAAGAATATCTCATCCATTATTGCAAGTATTGTACTCAAGTTGAAGTCATAATATCACGTTAATATTTTTTGGCTGTCATGTCATATTTTTATCATGCTCAGTTCATTTTCAATGAAAAGCCATTGAATCTTTATTATGTGGGTTGTTGAAAAGCCTTTCTTATGCATTTCATGGACATTTTCCCCTTTTCAAGTACAGAAATATTTTATTTATTTAATATTACATTTATTCTATTTTTCCCATCAAAATTATTTGGACATTGATGATGACAATAATATATTGTTTCAATATGTGTCACTGGGAGTAATGTCAGCAAAATGGCAAACTAAAAGCCTCCAAGCTCTTATTTCCTCACAGAAACATTTTTAAAAATAATTAAAAAATAACAAATAGAAACTGAGCTAGTTTATCAGTGCTCTGAAAAACATTCAAAGCCTTACAACAAATCAAACACCCAATTTAAAAAAGCTATCTTAAAAATTTTGGAAAGTTTCGTGGTGTTTTTACTCATTCCTGTCTTACACCCTTCTTGCTGTGGTATCTGTCTTTGTCTTCAAGTGAAGCAACCTGGTTGCTAATTACTTCTCTCAAACTAGAGGAAGCTGAGCAGAACTTATTTTCAAAGTATTGTGTAGAGCTCTTCTAATCTGTCTGGCGTCTACCTAACTACTGATGAAAACTGCACATCTCTGTTCTGCCTAATGTAGATCTCATTCAGAAAATGCAATGGGCACTTTTGAAAGTTTCAGGATGGTCTAAAGATCCAAGAAATTTGGGGCAAAAGATTATGGGTGTCTCAGGACATACAATAAACTATTTAAGAAAGAGGAGAATTTGAGCTGGGACTCTTTGATAAATTACAATGTTCAAAGCATCCATGCAAACTGAGAAATTTAGAAAGCCATGAACATGTCCAGGCAAGTTACATGTTCAGAAAAGACTTTAGAAGCTAATCTGTCAGGTTGGGCTGATACTTATGGTAAGAAAAGCCTAGCTAAGTGTGAAGTGACTCAGCATTGATAAAAGCAGAAAAACTTGGAGAGGTGATTTTTTTTTTTTTTGCTTCTCTCTTTTTTATATTTTTTGTGTTTTTGTTTGTTTCATTTCCTTGCATCCAAGGAAATTTCTGTCAATATTTAAGTGAACATGAAGGAGAAGAGTCATCACTAATAACACATGACACAAAATATTTTATGTAAAAATAGTTTGGAAAGGTCTAAAAAAACAGACTACTACAGTCTGTAACAAGCACTGGGGAAGGAAGGAAAATCTGATTTTCATAGTTACAACATTATAATAGTCAAATACCAAATTTTCTATATGAAGTCTCAAGGCATATGAAGACACAGGAAAACATGGCCCATTCAAAACAACAAAATAAACATGCTAATATCCCAGAAGAAAACTGGACATCAGACACAGTAGACAATAACTTTGATACAACTATATTAATTATGTACAAAGAGCTAAAAAGAACACATACAAAGAACAAAAGGAGATCAGAAAAATGACATATGAACAAAGTGAGAATATCAACAAACATGTAGAAACTATATAAAAGGAGCCAAACAAATTCTGGAGATAAAAATTACAATAACTAAAATACAAAATTCACTAGAGGAGTTCAACAGCAATTTTAAGCAGGCAGCAAAAAGAATCAGAAGACTTGAAAGTTGGAAAATGAAAACTGTTGAGTCTATGGAGCAGGAAGAGAAAAGATGGAGGAAAAGTAAACAGAACGTAAGGGACTTGTGGTATACCTCCAAGTGGACCAATATATACATTATTGGATTCCCATAAGGAAAAGAGAAAGAAGAAACAGGGAGGCAATTTGGAGAAATTATGGTGCCAAACTTCCTAACTTTGATTGAAATACATGAATCTACAAAATTTAAAGTTTAAAAAACTCCAAATATTCCAAAATGATTAGAATGAGACACATTATAATCAACTGTTGAATACAATAGACAGAGAAGGACAGAAAAAATGACCCTTTACATATAATGGACACTCTATAGGATTATCAGCCAATTTCTCATTCAGTATCTTGGAGGTCAAATGGTGATGGGATTATATTTAAAGTATTGAAAAAAAAAAAAACTATCAGCCAAGATCTCTACATCTGGAAAAATTGGCCTTTAAAAATGAGGGAAAAATTAAGACATTCTCAGAAAAACAAAACGTGAGGGATTAAAGAGGCCAAGAAGTCCCACAGTCTGCCATCTGTAAGCTGGAGAACCAGGAAAGCCATTGATGTATTTCAGTCTGAATCTCAAGGCCTGAGAACCAGGGGAGCCAATAGTGTAAGTCCCTATCTGAATTTGTAGGACTGAAGACTAGTAATTCTGATGTCCAAGGACAAAAGAAAATGGGAGTCCTAGTTTAAGCAAAGAATGCAAATTTGACACACCTCTGCCTTTTTTTTCTATGCAGGTCCTCAGTGGATAGGATGATGCCTACCTACATTGGTGAAGGTGACCATCTTTACTCAGTCAACTGAATCAAATACTAATATCTTCCATAAATATCTTCACAGACTCACCCAGAAATAGTATTATATTTACCAGTTATCCAATCATCCCTTACCTCAGTCAGGTTAACACATAAAGTTAACCATCACAGCCATCACAAGTCCATCCATTGTCAACTTGACACCCATACACATCTCTTTAAACCTCACTTAATCTCCAGATAAATACAATAACAAGGATATAATTCCACCTAACATGATACAACTATCCTCACAACCAAAAATTCACTAATTTCTTCCTCAGAAGAGGAGGTAAAGTTCTTGAATGGTCTTTATGCTTATCCTGATATCCTTTTTAAATAAATACTATGATGTAAAATTAACAATATTAAACACTGATAGAAAATAAATACATCTTACATTACATGATAAGGGAACAAGAGAGGAAATAAAACAAAGGTATTTGCTCAATATATGTATATACACACAAAAATGTATTCATAATATTTTTCATAATATAAAGAGGAAATTCACCTTCCTCATGACACAGTCCTAGATCCTGTAACTTGTAACATGGTTGTAGCTTGTATTTGTTAACTACCTTATTCTACTACCCCTTTGGTATTGCTTTTGCCTTCAGCAATGATCTCAGCTGGTCCTGAGTTTTCACCTGGTGAGGTGACCCAAATCCTTATTCCTTAATTGTCTGGGCTATTGTTAGTCCTGCCTGAATTGAGTTGTAGTTTTCCACTAACCTTAATCACAGGACATGGTAATACTAAGATACGCCCTGTGCAATCTCCTGTAATCCAGATATGCTTTCCTTTGCCCCTATTGTGGAATAGTAGTACAATTTATCTTTAGTAGGTGGGATCAATCACCCTAGCTGACATCATTATTCCTTTTTCTGCCCTTTGATTCAGAGGCATATGTATCCCAGTGTGGTCATGTGACATTATTAACTTCCAGTGTAATGAATTCATTACTGTTTCTCCTGGTATAAGTATTCCTCCCTCTGGAACAAATACCTCTATGCCAGAAAATCATAATGTTGCAGGACCAGGAAGCAAAATATTTGCTACTGGGTCACTAGGGGTATTAGTGAGCAGTGACACTCCTATTTTCACTGCTTGATACATGGACCTGTGAATCCTGGCTATGGGAAAAATAGCACCATATATTGAATGCTTATTCAAAGCATATACACCCTTCTGGAGAAGCTTTATCCAATGCTGTGATGTACTGCCACCTAGATGGCACAGATACTGAGTCTTCAAAGGCCATATCACCATTTGATTATGCCAGCTGTTTCAAGATGGTAGGGAACATGATAAAACCAGTGAAGTCTATGAGTATGATCCCATTGCCACACTTCTTTTGCTGTAAATTGATTTCTTTGAGCAGAAGCAATGCTATGTGCTATATAATGACTGTAGATAAGGCCTACTGTAAGTCTATAGATGGTAGTTTTGGCAGAAACAATGCATGTATAGAAGAAAATTCCATATCTAGAGTGTCTATTCCAGCAAGAACAAAACACTGCCCTTCCATGACAGAAGATGTCCAATATAATCAAACTTCCACCATGTAGCTGACTGATTACTTCAGAGAATGGTGTCATATGAAGAATTCACTGTTGCTTGCTGAGGGCAGATTGGGAATTAATGGTGGTCATAGTAAGAGTGGCATTATTTTTTGTTGTTCAATATTAAATCACTTTTTATATAAATATAGTTGAACACAATATTATATTAGTTTCAGGTGTGCAACATACTGATCCAATATTTTATAGATTATACTCCTTTTAAAGTTATTACAAAATAATGACTATATTTTCTTGTGCTGTACAATATATCCTTCTTGCTTATTTATTTTATACATTGTCGTTTGTGTCTCTTAATCCCATAACATTATCTCACCCCTCTCACGTTTCCTCTCCCCATTGGTAACCACCAGTTTGGTCTTTATATCTGTGAGTTTGTTTCATTTTTTTAAATATATGTACCTCCCTTCAACTTATTTTTTAGATTCCACATATAAGTGATTAACATACAGTGTTTATCATTCTCTGTCTGACATATTTCACTAAGCATAATATTCACTAGGTCCATCCATGTTGTTGCAAATGACAGAATTTTATTCCCTTTATGGTTGAGTAATAGTCTATTCAGTGTGTATAGATACAGAGATAGAGATCCAGTTGATATATATATATATATATATATATATCACGCGATATATAATACATGGTGTATATATATATATATATATATATATATATATACACCATGTATTATTATCCTTCATCTGTTGATGGGAATTTAGGTTGCTCCCATTTCTTGACTGCTGTAAATAAAACTGCTATTAGTATTAGGGTCCATGTATGTTTTTGAATGGATATTTTCATTTTCTTTGGATACATATCCAAGCATAGAATTTCTGTATCATATGGTACTTCTATTTTTAGTTTTGGATGAACCTCCAAACTGGTTTTCACAGTGGTTACAACAATCAACAAGCCCATCAACAGTATACTAGCGTCCCCTTTCCTCCACATCCTCAAACAACATTTGTTATTTGCACACATTTTGATGACAGCCATTTTGACAGGTGTGGGGTGATATTTTTGTTTTGATTTACATTTCTCTGATAATTAGTGATGTTGAGCATTGTTTCATTATCTGGTTGACTATCTATATATCTTCTTTGGGAAAGTGTCTATTCAGTTTTGCCAGTTCTCTAGTTGGGTTCTTTGGTTTTTGATATTGAATTTTATGAGCTGTTTATAAATTTAAATATTAATCCATTATCAGTCATATTATTTATTTATTTAACTTTTATTTAAAATTGGGGTATAGTTGTTTTACAATGACGTGTTAGTTTCTACTGTACAGAGAAGTGGAGTTCCCTGTGCTATATAGCAGGTTCTCATTAGCTATTTATTTTATACATATTATTGTATATAAGCCAATCCCAATCTCCCAATTCATCCCACCCACCCCTTTCCCCCCTTGGTGTCCGTACATTTGTTCTCTACATCTGTGTCTCTCTGCCTTGCAAACCAGTTGATCTGTACCATTTTCCTACATTCCATATATATGCGTTAATATATGATATTTGTTTTGCTCTTTCTGATTTACTTCACTCTGTCTGACAGTCTCTAGGTCCATGCACGTCTCTACAAATGACCCAATTTTTTTCCTTTTTATGGCTAAGTAATATCCCATTATATATATGTACCACATCTTCTTTATCCATTAGTCTGTCGATGGACATTTAGGTTGCTTCCATGACCTGGCTATTGTAAATAGTGCTTCACTGAATATTTGGGCACATGAGTCTTTTGAATTATGGTTTTCTCTGGGTGTATGCCCAATAGTGGTATTGCTGGGGCATATGGTAATTCTATTTTTATTCTTTTAAGGAACCTCCATACTGTTCTGCATAGTGGCTGTATCAATTTACATTCCCACCAACAGTGCAAGAGGATTCCCTTTACTCCACACTGTCTCCAGCATTTATTGTTCATAGATTTTCTGATGATGCCCATTCTAACCAGTGTGAGGTGATACCTCATTGTAGTATTGATTTGAATGTCTCTAATAATTAGTGATGTTGAGCATCTTTTCATGTGTTTTTTTGAAATCTGCATGTCTTCTTTGGAGAAATATCTATTTATGTCTTCTGCCCAGTTTTAGATTGGTTTGTTTGTTGAGCTGCATGAGCTGTTTATATACTTTAGAGATTAATCCTTTGTCAGTTGCTTCATTTGCAAATATTTTCTCCCATTCTGAGCATTGTCTATTCATCTTGTTTATGGTTTCCTTTGCTGTGCAAACGCTTTTAAGTTTCATTAGGTCCCATTTGTTTATTTTTGTTTTTATTTCCATTACTCTGGGAGTTGGGTCAAATAAGATCTTGCTGTGATTTATGTCAAAGCTTGGTTTTCCTGTGTTTTCCTCTAAGAGTTTTATAGTGTCTGGTCACATTTAGGTCTTTAATCCATTTTGAGTTTATTTTTGTGTATGGTGTTAGGAAGTGTTCTAATTTTATTTTTTAAATATTATTTACATTTTGGCTGCAGTGGGCCTTCGTTGCTGTGTGTGAGCTTCTCATTTATTTTATTTTATTTTATTTCATTTTATTTTATTTTTTATTTATTTTAACAGCCACAAAAGTTTATTTACAATTGAACCCTTTATAAGATATTTACAAGACAACCAAATTTAAACATCAGAAATGGTATCAAAAATATGAATTACAACACAGACAACAGTATGAAATGGGCATAAAACAAAGCTGAAGTGGACAGACAAGCAATTTATCATTTTAATTTTTTAAAACTAGCTTAAACTTTGTTAAAGAAAGAAGCAAAGAGCTATGTTTTAGAAGAATTTCAGGGCCTTCAGTTGAAAACTGAATTTCACAGTGTTTTATCCCATGTAGG
>NW_006778156.1:701236-751594 GCF_000442215.2 Lipotes vexillifer | reverse complement strand
TAGGGAAAAAATAAAACTAATTTTCTCCCCATAATCTAACACACTGTAATTTTGCTCTTGGAACTTCTCTTGTAGAGCATGGGCTCTAGGTGATCGGGCTTCAGTACTTGTGGCTCACAGGCTCTAGAATGCAAGCTCAGTAGTTGTGGCACATGGGATTAGTTACTCTGTGGCATGTGGAATCTTCCTGGATCAGGGATCAAACCCATGTCTCCTTCATTGCCAGGTGGACTCTTAACCATGGCAGCATGAGGGCATTCCCTAATTTCTTTCTTTTACATGTTGCTGTCCAATTTTCCCATCACCACTTATTGAAAAGACTATTTTCCATTGTATATCTTTGCCTCCTTTGTCACAGATTTGTTGAGCATAGGTAAGTGAGTTTATCTCCGGGTGTTCTACCCTGTTCCATTGATCTATATTTGTTTTTGAACCAGTATCATATTGTCTTGATTACTGTATCTTTGTTGTATAGTCTGAAGTCAGGGAGTCTGATTCCTCCAGTTCCGTTTTCTTTCTCAAGTTTGCTTTGGCTAATCAAGGTCTTTTGTGTCTCCTTAAATTTTTTTAGTTTTTTGTTCTAGTTCTGTGAAAAATGCTCCTTCATAATTTTATAGGTATTGCATTGAATCTGTAGATTGCTTTGGGTAGTATAATCATTTTGAAAATATTGATTCTTCCAATCCAAGAACATGATATATATCTCCATATTTCTGTCATCTTCGATTTCTTTCATCAGTGTCTTATAGTTTTCTAAGTACAGGTCTTTTACCTCGTTAGGTAGGTTTATTCCTGGGTATTTTATTGTTTTTGTCACATTGGTGGATGGGATTCACTCCTTAATTTCTCTTTCTGATCTTTCATTGTTAGTATATAGAAATGCAAGAGATTTCACTGCATTAATTTTGTATCCTGCAACTTTACCAAATTCATTGATTAGATGTAGTAGTTTTCTGGTGATATCTTTAGGATTTTCTATGTACAGTATGATGTCATCTGCAAACAGTGACAGTTTTAGTTCTTTTCCAATTTGGAGTAGTTTTCTTTCTTTTTCTTCTCTAATTGCCATGTCTAGGACTTCCAAAACTATGCTGTATAATAGTGGTCAGAGTGGACATCCTTGTCTTGTTCCTGATCTTAGAGGAAATGCTTTCAGTTTTTCACCATTATGAATGAAGTTTTCAGTGGGTTTGTCATATATGGCCTTTATTACATTGTGGTAGTTCCATCTATGCCCATTTTCTGGAGAGTTTTTATCATAAATTGGCATTGAATTTTGTCAAGAGCTTTCTCTGCATCTATTGAGACTATCATATGGTTTTTACTCTTCTATTTGTTAATATGGTGTATCACATTGCTTGATTTGCATATATTGCAGAATCCTTGCATCCCTGGGATAAATCCCACTGTATCCTAGTGTATGATCCTTTTAATGCGCTGTTGGATTCTGTTTCCTAGTATTTTGTTTGGAATTTTTGCATCTATGTTCATCAGTGATATTGGTCTGTAATTTCCTTCTTTGTGACATCTTTGTCTGGTTTTGGTATCAGGGTGATGGTGGCCTCATAGAATGAGTTTGGGGGTGTTCTTTCCTCTGCAGTTGCTTGGAAGAGTTTGAAAAGGATGCATCTTAGCTCTTGTCTAAATGTTTGATAGAATTCACCTTTGAAGCCATCTGGTCCTGGACGTTTGTTTGTTAGAAGATTTTTAATCACAGTTTCAATTTCATTACTTGCAATTGGTATGTTCATGTTGTCTATTTCTTCCTCATTCAGTCTTAGAAGGTTATACCTTTCTAAATATTTGTATATTTCTTCCAGGTTTTCCATATTATTGGCATATAGTTGCTCATAGTAGTCTCTTATGATGGTTTGTATTTCTGCAGTGTCTGTTGTAACTTCTTTTTCATTTCTAACTTTATTGATTTGAGTCCTGTCCCTCATTTTGTTGATGAGTATGGCTAAAAATTTACCAATTTTGTTTATCGTCTCAAAGACCCAGCTGTTAGTTTTATTGATCTTTTTGATTGTTTTCTTCATTTCTTTTAAATTTATTTCTGCTCTGATCATTATGATTTCTTTCCTTCTTCTAACTTTGGGTTTTTTGTCCTTCTTTTTCTAGTTGCTTTAGGTGTGAGGATAGGTTGTTTATTTGAGATTATTCTTGTTTCTTGAGGTTGGATTGTATTGCTATAAACTTTTCTCTTAGAAGAGCTTTTGCTGCTTCCCATACGTTTTTGGGTCTTCATGTGCTCATTGTTGTATTTCTCTCAGTATTTTTTGAATTCCTCTTTGATTTCTTTAGTTATCTCTTGGTTATTTTGTAACATACTGTTTAGCCTTCATGTGTTTGTGCTTTTTACAGTATATTCCTGTAATTGATTTCTAATCTCATAACATTTTGGTCGGAAAAGATGCTTGATATGATTTTAAATCTTTGAAATTTACCAAGCCTTGATTTGTAACCCAGGATGTGATCTATCCTGGAGAATGTTTTGTGTACAATTGAGAAGGAAGTTCATTCTGCTGTTTTCAGATGGAATGTCCTATAAATATCAATTAAATCTATTGGTCTATTGTGTCATTTAAAACTTGTGTTTCCTTGTTAATTTTATGTCTGGATGATCTGTCCATTTGTGTAAGTGAGGTGTTAAAGTCTCTGACTATTATGGTGTTACTGTTGATTTCTCCTTTTATGGCTGTTATCATTTGTCTTATGTATCACGATGCTCCTTTGTTGGGTGCCTATATGTTTATAATTGTTATGTCTTCTTCTTGGATTGATCCCTTTATCATTATGTAGTTTCCTTCCTTGCCTCTTGTAACTTATTTTATTATAAAGTCTATTTTAACTGATATGAATATTGCTACTCCAGCTTTCTTTTGATTTCCATTTACATAGAATACCTTATTCCATCCCCTCACTTTTATTCCATATGTGTCCCTATGTCTCACATGAGTCTCTTGTAGACAGCATATATTTGGATCTTGTTTTTGTATCCATTCAGCCACTCTGTGTTTATGATTGGAGCTTTTAATCCATTCACATTTAAGGTAATTATCGACATGTATGTTCCTATTACCACTTTTTAAATTGTTTTGTGTTATTATTATTATTTTTTTGTAAGTCCTTTCCTTCTCTTGTATTTTTCCCACTTAGAGAAGATCCTTTAGCATTTGTGGTAGAGCTGGTTTGGTGGTGCTGAATTGTATTAGTTTTTGCTGGCCTGTAAAGCTTTTGATTTCTCTGTCAAATCTGCATGATCTTCTTGCTGGGTAGATTTATCTTGGTTGTACGTTTTTCCCTTTCATCACTTTAAATATATCTTTGCACTGCCTTCTGGCCTGCAGTGTTTCTGCTGCAAAATGAGCTGATAAGCACATGGAGATTCCTTTGTATGTCATTTTTTGCTTTTCCATTCCTGCTTTTAATATTTTTTCTTTGTATTTAATTTCTGATAATTTGATTAATATGTGTCTCAGCCTGTTTCTCCTTGGGTTTATTCTGTATGGGACATTCTGCACTTCCTGCACTTGCTTGACTCTTTCCTTTCCCATGTTAGGGAATTTTTCAATTATAGTATCTTCAACTATTTTCTCAGACCCTTTCTTTTCCTCTTCTTTAAGTGGGACCCCTATAATTTGTATGTGGGTGTATTTACTGTTGTCTCAGAAGTGTCTGAGAGTGTCCTCACATCTTTTCTTCTTCTATTTTTTTAAAATTCTGTTCCATGGCAGTGATTTCCACCATTCTATCTTCCAGGTCAATTTTCTGTTCTTCTGCCTCAGTTATTGTGCTATTGATCCCTTCTAGAGTATTTTTAATTGCAGTTATTGTGTTGTTCATCACTGTTTGTCTGCTCTTTAGTTCTTCTAGGGTTAAATGTTTCTTGTATTTTCTCCATTTTATTTCTGAGATTTCTGATCATCTTTTCTATCATTACTCTGAATTCTTTTTCAGGTAGACTGTGTATTTCCTCTTCATCTGTTTGGTCTTGTGGGTTTTTACCTTTCTCCTTCATGTGCTTCATATTTCTCTGTCTTCTCATTTTGCTTAACTTACTGTGTTTGCAGTCTCCTTTCCACAGGCTGCTGGATTGTAGCTCCTTTTACCTCTGGTATCTGTCCCTGTGGGTGAGTTTTATCCAGTGTCTTCCATTGGCTTCCTGTTGGGGGGTAGTGGTGCCTGTGTTTTGGTGAATGGAGCAGTATCTTCTCTCTCTGATGGGCAGGAGCCCATCTGGTGGTGTGCTTTGTGTTGTCTGTGAGCTCATTATGGAGTTAGCCAGCCTGTTTGCTAATGGGTGGTGTTGTGTTCCTGTCTTGCTAGTTGTTTACCATGAGGTGTCCAGCACTGGAGCTTGCTGGCCTTTGGGTGGACCTGGGTCTTAATGTTGAGATGGAGACCTCTGGGATAGCTCTCAATGATTAATATTCAATGGGGTTGCGAGTTCTCTGGTGGTCCAACATCCTGGAGTTGGCTGTCCCACCTGGGAGTCTCAGGTCTGACCCATGGTCAGAGCACCAAGCCCCCACATGCTGCACAGCTTGGAAAAAGAATGAACAAACAAAACCCCAAGACAAATGATAAAAGAACAATTAAAGAGACAAAAACCCACAAAGAAACACACACATACACTCACAAACAAAAAGAAAAGAAAAACAGAGAAAACAGAAAGAAGAGAGTAACCAATAAGCAAAGCCCAAAACAAAACAAAACTAAAAACTAAATTCACAAAAACAAAAACAAATCATATGCAGAAAGCAAACTAAAAAAAAAAAGCAAAGAAAGCATAAAACAAGCACACTAAAATTATAAAAAAGAAAAACAAAAGATGAAAGCAAAAGGAAAAAATACAGAAGAATACAGAAGTAATATAAAAATATAAAAATATAAAATATAGTTAAAAGTAAGATAACAAAGCAAAGACAAAAACAAGGAAAAACACAATATACTGTAAAAGTACAGTAGAAATAGCAAAAAATAAGATTAAAATATATTAAAAATAAAAGCATAAAAAATAAGAGAAAAATTCAACAAAAATAAGATTTTTTTTTAAAACAATGGTAGGACAAAATAGAAAAAAATTTTTAAAAATATATGGTAATAATAATAGTAATATTTTCCTGTGGTGTCAGCTGTCAGTGTCCTTGCCCCCATAGTGAGGCACAACCAATCCCTGACTACTTAGGAAGTCCTCCAATATATCTACGTAGGTCTCTGGATCTGCCGTGGGCACTGTGGGGCCAGCTTAGTCTCTGATCTGACCTTATTTCCAGGTGTACTTGCCTCCAAAGTCCACACTTGCCCTCAAAGCCTACAGCCTTTATTGTGGGGACACTCATTCTGATATTTCACAGATGCAGGGTTTACCAAGCCAATTGCAAGGGTTTAATCCACTGCTTCTGCAGGTGCACAGAGAGATTTTCCTCTTTCTTGTTTGGTTGCACTGCTCCTGGGATTCAGGTATGGTTTTGGCCCTGCCTCTTTTGGTGTTGGATACCCTCAGGCATCTGTTCTCCACCCGGGCAAGAGGGAGTGAAAGCAGTGGCTGATTAGGGCTCACTTGTTCACTCATGCCAGGGAGAGGGAGGGATATGGTGGTCACAAATGGGATATGTAGGGAGTGCCTATGGTGGCAGAAGCTGGCAGGAAGTTGCTACAGCCTGAGGTGCACCATGCATTCTCCCAGAGAAGATAGCCCCAGATTGCAGGACACTAGGCAGTGGGGGGCTGCACAGGCTTCCAGGAAGATGTGGTGAGTGACCTACACTTGCTCACAGGAAACTTGGTAACAGTGGCGGCAGCCATACACCCCCCTCTGGGGTCCTAATTAACAGCCGTGATTTGTGCCTACCTCTGGAGTTCATGTAGTTGGTGCCCTGTGGTCTGTGAGCACATGGAGAAAGAAGCTCCTATGGCAGGCCCACCCCTCTCCTCACACACCCAGCAACAATGGTCTCTTGCCCCTCAGTAAGCCCAGGTCTTTACCTGGACTCCCTCAGCTGTGGCATACTAACCCCCTCAGGCTGTCTTACAAAGCCAACCCCAGTCCTCTGCCTGGGGTCTGACCTCCAAAGCCAGAGATTCAGCACCCAGCCCCCACCTGCCCTGGGCATGCAAGCATCTCAGGCTGGGGAGTTCTGTTTGGCATCAATCCTCTGTGCTCTATTCTCTCCACTTTGACCTCCACACGCCTGTTGCTGCCCTCTCCTCTAAGGCTCTGAAGCTCCCCTATCCCCACCAGTGAGGGGCTTCCTAGTGTGTGGAAACTTTTCCTCCTTCACAACTCTCTTCCAGAAGCAAAGGTCCTATTCTGACTCCTTTGTCTCTCTCTCTCTCTCTTTTTATTATTATTTTTTTCTTTTTTCTTTGCCTTACCCAGTTATGTGGAGTTTTTCTTGCCTTTTTGGAAGTCTGAGATCTTCTGCCAGCATTCAGTAGGTGTTCTGTAGGAGTTGTTCCACATGTAGAGGTATTTTTGATGTATTTGTGAGGAGGAAGGTGATCTCCACATCTTACTCCTCCACCATCTTGAAGGTCCTTCGGTCATATTATTTAAAAATGTTTTCTTTCAATTCGATTGTTTGCCTTTTTATGTTGTCACTGATTTTCTTCACTCTACAAAAGCTTTTAAGTTTAATTAGATCCTATTTGTTTATTTTTGCTTTTATTTAGTTTGCTCTAAGAGACAGATCCAAAAATTATTGTTACTATTTATGTCAAAGAGTGTTCTATGTTCTCTTCTAGGAGTTTTATTGTTTCAGTTCTTACTTCCTTCTTTTGCATGTAGTATCCAGTATTCTCAGCACCATGTATCAAAAAGACTCTTTTCTCCTCATTTGTCATAGATCAATTTATCATAAGTGAGTGGGTTCATTTCTGGTCTCTCTATTCTGTTTCATTGATCTATGTCTGTCTTATTCCAGTACCATGCTGTTTTGATTACTATAGCTTTGTTGTAAAGTCTGAAGACAGGGGACATGATGCTTCTAGTTTTGTTCTTTTTTTTCAAGATTGCTTTGGAATTCAGGATCCTTTGTTGTTCCATATAAATTTTAGGATGCTTTTCTACTTCTTTGAAAAATGTTATAGGTATTTTTATAGGGATTGTATTAAATCTGTAAATTGCTTTGAATAGTATGGTCATTTTAACAATTTCAATTATTCCAATCCAAGAACACGTATAGCTTTTCATTTCTTTGATTCATTTTCAATTTCCTTAATCAATATTTTATAGGCTTCAGAGTACAGGATTTTTACCTCCTTGGATATATTTATTCCTAGGTATTTTATTATTTTTGATACAATTGTAAATGGGGATGTTTCCTTAATTTCTATTTCTTATAGATCATTATTGATGTATAGAAGATATATAGATTTCTGTATATTAATCTTGTACCCTGCATCTTCACTGAACTCATTTTTTTTTTTTTTTTTTTTTGCAGTACACGGGCCTGTCACCATTGTGGCCTCTCCCATTGTGGAGTACAGGCTCCAGACGTGCAGGCTCAGCGGCCATGGCTCATGGGCCCAGCCGCTCCATGGCATGTGGGATCTTCCCGTACCGGGGCACGAACCCGTGTGCCCTGCATCGGCAGGCAGACTCT
The DNA here is from genome assembly GCF_000442215.2 of Lipotes vexillifer. Classification (NCBI taxonomy): domain Eukaryota; kingdom Metazoa; phylum Chordata; class Mammalia; order Artiodactyla; family Lipotidae; genus Lipotes; species Lipotes vexillifer. The sequence continues at coordinate 743,984 of NW_006778156.1, read as the reverse complement.
CAACTACTGCGCCACCAGGGAAGCCCTGAACTCATTTTTTTACTTCTAATAGTGTGTGTGTGTGTGTGTGTGTGGAGAATTTAGAGTTTTCTATATACAGTGTCATGTCATCTGCAAATAGTGACAGTTTTACCTCTTTCATTCTAATTTTCATGCCATTTGTTTCTTTTTCTTGTCTGATTGTTATGGCTAGTACTTCCAATATTGTGTTAAATAGAAGTGGTGAGAATGTGCATCCTTGTTTTGTTCCTGATTTAAGAGGAAAGGATTTCAATTGCCCTATTGAGTATGATGTTAGCAGTGAGTTTTCATAAATAGCTTTTATTATGTTGACATATGTTCCCCCTATAGCAACTTTGATGAGAGTTTTTATCATGAATAGCTGTTGAATTTTGCCAAATGCTTTTGTCTGCATCTATTTAGATTACCATGATTTTTATCCTTCTTTTTGTTAATGTGGTATATCAAATTGATTGATTTGTGAATATTAAACCACCATTATATACTGGAATAAATCCCAATGATCTGGTTTTTGATATGTTTTATATTTTGTTGAATTCTGTTTTGCTAATATTTTGTTGAGGATTTTTGTACCTATATTCTTCAGAGATATTGGCCTATAATTTTCCTTTTGTGTAGTGTCTTTGGTTTTGCTATCAGGGTAATGGTGGTTTTTAGAATGAAGTTGGGAGTCTTCCATTATCCTTATTTATTTTATTTTATTTTATTATTTATTTATTTTGTTATTTTTTAAAGTAGATTGATAATGATAGGTATTAGCTTTACTTTATATATTTGGTAGAATTAGTCTATGAAGTCATCCTGTGTTGGACATTGTTTGTCTGGAGGTTTTTTTTTTTTTAATTAAAAATTTAATTTAACTACTTGTAAGTAGTCTAATTGTATTGTCTATTTCCTCCTGATTCAGTTTGGAAGGTGGTATGATTCTAGAAATTTGTCTGTTTCTTTTAGGTTGTCCAATTTATTGGCATGTAACTGTTTGTAGTGTTCTTTTCGCTCTCTTTTTTTTTTTTGTTATCCCCATGGTATCAGATTATATTTCTCCTCTTTCATTTCTTACTTTATTTTCATTCTCTCTCTTTTATTCTTGGTTAGCCTGAGTAAAAGTTTATCAATTTTGTTTATGTCTTCAAAGAACCAGCTCTTGGTTTCCCTGTTTATTTCTATTGTTTTTTTGATCTCTATTTTATTTATTTATTCTCTGGTCTTTATAATTTCCTTCCTTCTGCTAATTTTGGCATTTGTTTGTTCTTATTTTGCTAATTTCTTTAGATGGAAATTTAGGTTGTTTATTTAGATTTTTCTTGTCTCTTGAGGTTGGCCTCTATTGCTGTAAACTTCCCTCTTATAACTGCTTTTGCTGCTTCCCATAGATTTGTGAAACTTGTTTCCTTTTTCCTTTGACTTATTTTATGATTTTCTCTTTGATTTCTTCATTAACCCATTTTTTTTTTTTTTGTAGCTTGTTTTTAGTCTCTACATGTTTGTGCTTTTCACTCTCTCCTCCCTGTAATTAATTTCTAGTTTCATACCATCCTGGGCAGAAAAAAAAATGCTTGATATAATTTTAATCTTCTTAAATTTGTTGAGACTTGTTTTGTCACCTAGCATATGAACTACTCCTGAGAATGTTCCATGTACACTAGAAAAGAATATGTATTCTGTTGTTTTTTAAGGAAATGTCTTATACATATTTATTAGGTCTAACTGGTCTTGTGTGTGAATTAACACCACTGTTCCATATTTATTTTCTGTCTCAATGATTTGTTCATTGATGTAAGTATAGTGTTAAAATCCCCCACCATTATGTTATTCGTAATATTTCCCTTTATGTCTGTTAATGTTTGCTTTATATTTTTAGGTGTTTCTATATTAGGTGAATATATGTTAATGAATGTTATATCATATTCTTTTATTGATCCTTACTATGTAATGCCCATATTGTCTTTTGTAATAGATGTTATTTCAAAGTCTATTTTTCTGATATGAGTATTACTACTCCAGCTTTCTTTTCATTTCCATTTACATGAATTATCTTTATCCATCCCTTCACTTTCATTCTGTATGTGTCTTAGCTCTGAAGTGAGTCTCTTATAAGCAGCATATAGATGGGTCTTCATCCGTAGCCTTTACTATATATTTGCCTTTACTAATAGGATTGCTCCTTTTCTATAGGTACTTGATTCTTGTTATAGGCTTTTGTTTTCCACATAGAGAAGACCCTTTAGCATTATTTTTAGGGTAATTTGAGTATTGATAAACTCCTTTAGTTTTTGCTTGCCTGAGAAGTTCTTGATCTCTCCTTCAACTCTAAATGATAATCTTGCTGGGTGGAGTATACTAGGTTGCAGGTTTTTCACTTTTAGCTCTTTAAGTATATCATGCCACTATGTTCTGGTCTTCAAATTTTGATCAGAAAAATCAGCTGATAGCTTTACGGGGGTTCCATTGTATATGATTCTTTGTTTTGTTTTGCTACATTAGAATTTTCTCTTTTTCTTTAACTTTGACCATTTTAATTATATTTCTTGTTGTGTGCCTGTTTGGGTTCATCTTGTTTGAATTTGTTTGTGCTTCCTCTACCTGGATATCTGTTTCCTTATTTAGGTTTTGGAAGTTTTCATAATTTCATTAAATACATTTTTGAACCCCTTCTGTCTCTTTTTCATTCTTAGAACCCTATAATGTGAATGCTGGTATGCTTGATGTTATGCCAAATATTCCTTTAACTGTTTTAAATTTTTTAATTTGTTTTTCTTTTTTTTTGGTTCTAATTAGATGATTCCCATTATTCAATCTTCCAGATCACTTATACACTTTTCTGTACCACCTACTCTGCTGTTCATTCCTTCTAGTGTATTTTTCATTTTAGTTATTGTATTCTTTGGTCGTGGCTGATTATTTTTTATATTTCTAATCCCATGTTAAACTTCTCACTGTGTTCATTTACTCTTTTTCCTAAATAAGTTTGCATTAGTATTACTAATACTTTGAATTCTTTTCTAGTTAATTGTTTATTTCTATTTTATTAGTTCTTTTTAGGGGGGTTTCTCTTGATCTTTTAATTGAGACAAATTCCTCTGTTTACTCATTTTTGCTTCTCTTTGTCTCTATGAAATTAGGTAAAATAGCTATCTATTCTGTTCCATTCTTCTTACGGACTATTTTTATGCCAGTACCATACTGTTTGGATTACTATAGGTGTGTAATATAATTTTAAGTCAGGAAGTGTGATACCAAGACTTTTGTTCTTCTTGCTAAATTTTGTTTTGGTTATTCAGGGTCTTTTGTGATGCCATGTGAATTTTTCTTTTTTTTTTAACATCTTTATTGGGGTTTAATTGCTTTACAATTGTGTCTTAGTTTCTGCTTTATAACAAAGTGAATCAGTTATACATATACATATGTTTGCATATCTCTTCCCTCTTGCATCTCCCTCCCTCCCACCATCCCTATCCCACCCATCCAGTCGGTCACAAAGCACCGAGCCGATATCCCTGTGCTATGCGGCTGCTTCCCACTAGCTATCTACCTTACGTTTGTTAGTATATATATGACCATATCTCTCTCTCACCCTATCACAGCTCACCCTTCCCCCTCCCCATATCCTCAAGTCCATTCTCCAGTAGGTCTGTGTATTTATTCCTGTCTTACCCCTAGGTTTTTCATAATATTTTTTTCCTTAAATTCCATACAGATGTGTTAGCATACGGTATTTGTCTTTCCCTTTCTGACCTTCATTCTGTATGAGAGACTCTAGGTCTATCCACTTCATTAAAAATAGCTCAATTTTGTTTCTCTTTATGGCTGAGTAATATTCCATTGTATATATGTGCCACATCTTTATCCATTCATCCAATGATGAATGTAACATTTTGGTACATGATTCATTTTGAATTGTGGTTTTCTCAGGGTATATGCCCAGTGGTGGGATTTCGGGGTAGCATGGTAATTCTATTTGTAGTTTTTTTAAGGAACCTCCATACTGTTCTCCATAGTGGCTGAACCAATTAAAATTCCCACCAACAGTGCAAGAGTGTTCCCTTTTCTCCACACACTCTCCAGCATTTATTCTTTCTAGATTTTTTGATGATGGCCATTCTGACTGGTGTGAGATGATATCTCATTGTAGTTTTGATTTGCATTTCTGTAATGATTAATGATGTTGAGCATTCTTTCATATGTATGTTGGCAGTCTGTGTATCTTCTTTGGAGAAATGTTTATTTAGGTCTTCTGCCCATTTTTGGATTCGGTTGTTTGTTTTTTTGTTATTGAGCTTCATGAGCTGCTTGTAAATTTTGGAGATTAATCCTTTGTCAGTTGATTCCTTTGCAAATATTTTCTCCCATTCTGAGGATTGTCTTTTGATCTTGTTTATGGTTTCCTTTTCTGTGCAAAAGCTTTGAAGTTTCATTAGGTTCCATTTGTTTATTTTTGTTTTTATTCCCATTTCTCTAGGAGGTGCATCAGAAAGGATCTTGCTGTGATTTATGTCATAGAGTGTTCTGCCTATGTTTTCCTCAAGAGTTTGATAGTTTCTGACCTTACATTTAGATCTTTAACCCATTTTGAGCTTATTTTTGTGTATGTTGTTAGGGAGTGATCTAATCTCATACTTTTACATGTACCTGTCCAGTTTGCCCAGCACCACTTATTGAAGAGACTGTCCTTTCTCCAATGTACATTCCTGTCACCTTTAACAAAGATAAGGTGTCCATCTGTGCATAGGTTTATCTCTGGGCTTTCTGTCCTTTTCCATTGATCTATCTTTCTGTTTTTGTGCCAAAACCATACTGTCTTGTTTACTGTAGCTTTGTAGTATAGTCTGAAGTCAGGGAGCCAGATTCCTCCAGCTCTGTTTTTTGTTCACAAGAGTGCTTTAGCTATTTGAAGTCTTTTGTGTTTCCATACAAATTGTGAATTTTTTTGTTCTAGTTCTGTAAAAAATGCCAGTGGTAGTTTGACAGGGATTACATTGAATCTATAAATCGCTTTGGATAGTATAGTCGTTTTCACAATGTTGATTCTTCCAATCCAAGAACATGGTATATCTCTCCATCTATTTGTATCATCTTTAATTTCTTTCATCAGTGTCTTATAATTTTCTGCATACAGGTCTTTTGTCTCCTTAGGTAGGTTTATTTCTAGATATTTTATTCTTTTTGTTGCAATTGTAAGTGGGAGTGTTTTCTTGATTTCACTTTCAGATTTTTCATCACTATTATATAGGAATGTCAGAGATTTCAGTGCATTAATTTTGTATCCTGCTACTTTACCAAATTCATTGATTAGCTCTAGTAGTTTTCTGGTAGCATCTTTAGGATACTCTATGTATATTATCATGTCATCTGCAAACAGTGACAGCTTTACTTCTACTTTTCTGATTTGGATTCTTTTACTTCCTTTTCTTCTAGTCATCTGCAAACAGTGACAGCTTTACTTCTTCTTTTCTGATTTGGATTCCTTTTATTTCCTTTTCTTCTCTGATTTCTGTGGCTAAAACTTCCAAAACTATGCTGAATAAGATTGGTGAGAGTGGGCAACCTTGTCTTTTTCCTGACCTTAGTGGAAATGCTTTCAGTTTTTCACCATTGAGGATGATGTTGGCTGTGGGTTTGTCATATATGGCCTTTATTAGGCTGAGGAAATTTCCCTCTATGCCTACTTTCTTCAGGGTTTTTATCATGAATCGGTGTCGAATTTTGTCAAAAGCTTTCTCTGCATCTATTGAGATGATCATATGGTTTATCTCCTTCAATTTGCTAATATGGTTTATCACATAGAGATTGACACATATTGAAGAATCCTTGCATTCCTGGAATAAACCCCACTTGATCATGGTGTATGATCCTTTTAATGTGCTGTTGGATTCTGTCTGGTAGTATTTTGTTGAGGATATTTGCATCTATGTTCATCAGTGTTATTGGCCTGTAGTTTTCTTTCCTTGTGACATCCTTGTCTGGTTTTGGTATCAAGGTGATGGTGGCCTTGTAAAGGAATTTGGAAGTTTTCCTCCCTCTGCTATATTTTGGAAGAGTTTGAGAAGGATAGGTGTTAGCTCTTCTCTAAATGTTTGATAGAATTCGCCTGTGAAGCCAGCTGATCCTGGGCTTTTGTTTGTTGGAAGATTTTTAATCACAGTTTCAATTTCAGTGCTTGTGATTGGTCTGTTTATATTTTCTATTTCTTTGTGGTTCAGTCTCGGAAGGTTGTGCTTTTCTAAGAATTTGTCCATTTCTTCCAGATTGTCCATTTTATTGGCATAGAGTTGCTTGTAGTAATCTCTCATGATCTTTTTTATTTCTGCAGTGCCAGTTGTTACTTCTCCTTTTGCATTTCTATTCTATTGATTTGAGTCTTCTCCCTTTTTTTCTTGATGAATCTGGCTAATGATTTATCAATTTTGTTTATCTTCTCAAAGAACCAACTTTTAGTTTTATTGATCTTTGCTATTGTTTCCTTTATTTATTTCTGATCTGATTTATTTGATTTCTTTCCTTCTGCTAACTTTGGGGTATTTTTGCTCTTCCTTCTCTAATTGCTTTAGCTGCAAGGTTACGTTGTTTATTCGAGATGTTTCCTGCTTCTTAAGGTGGGCTTTTATTGCTATAAACTTCCCTCTTAGAACTGCTTTTGCTGCATCCCATAGGTTTTGGGTCGTTGTATCTCCATTGTCATTTGTTTCTAGGTATTTTTTAATTTCCTCTTTGATTTCTTCAGTGATCACTTCGTTATTAAGTAGTGTATTGTTTAGCCTCCATGTGTTTGTATTTTTTACAAATCATTTCCTGTAATTGATATCTAGTCTCATATCATTCTGGTCAGAAAAGATACTTGATACAATTTCAATTTTCTTAAATTTACCAAGGCTTGATTTGTGACCCAAGATATGATCTATCCTGGAGAATGTTCCATGAGCACTTGAGAAAATGTGTATTCTGTTGTTTTTTGATGAAGCGTCCTATAAATATCAATTAAGTCCATCCTGTTTAATGTATCATTTAAAGCTTGTGTTTCCTTATTTATTTTCATTTTGGATGATCTGTCCATTGGTGAAAGTGGGGTGTTGAAGTCCCCTACGATGAATGTGTTACTGTTGATTTCCCCTTTTATGGCTCCTAGTTTTTGCCTTACGTATTGTGGTGCTCCTATGTTGGGTGCATAAATATTTACAATTGTTATATCTTCTTCTTGGATCGATCCCTTGATTATTATGTAGTGTCCTTCTTTGTCTCTTCTAATAGTCTTTATTTTAAAGTCTATTTTGTCTTATATGAGAATTGCTACTCCAGTTTTCTTTTGGTTTCCATTTGCATGGAACATCTTTTTCCATCCCCTTACTTTCAGTCTGTATGTGTCTCTAGGTCTGAAGTGGGTCTGTTGTAGACAGCATATATATGGGTCTTGTTTTTGTGTCCATTCTGCCAATCTGTGTCTTTTGGTGGGAGAATGTAGTCCATTTACATTTAAGGTAATTATCGATATGTATGTTCCTATTCCCATTTTCTAAATTGTTTTGGGTTCCTTATTATAGGTCTTTTCCTTCTCTTGTGTTTCTTGTCTAGAGAAGTTCCTTTAGCATTTTTTGTAAAGCTGGTTTGGTGGTGCTGAACTCTCTCAGCTTTTGCTTGTCTGTGAACGTTTTAATTTCTCCAACAAATCTGAATGAGATCCTTGCTGGATAGAATAATCTTGCTTGTCGGTTTTTCACTTTCATCACTTTCAGTATATCCTGTCACTCCCTTCTGTCTTGCAGAGTTTCTGCTGAGAGATCAGCTGTTAACCTTATGTTGATTCCCTTGTGTGTTATTTGTTGTTTTTCCCTTACTGCTTTTAATATGCTTTCTTTGTATTTAATTTTTGACAGTTTGAATATCATGTGTCTTGGCATATTTCTCCTTGGATTTGTCCTGTATGGGACTCTCTGTGCTTCCTGGACTTGGGTTACTATTTCCTTTCCCATATTAGGGAAGTTTTCAACTATAATCTCTTCAAATATTTTCTCAGTCCCTTTCTTTTTCTCTTCTTCTTCTGGAACCCCTATAATTTGATTGTTGGTGTGTTTAATGTTGTTCCAGAGGTCTCTGAGACTGTCCTCAGTTCTTTTCATTCTTTTTTTCTTTATTCTGCTCTGCAGTAGTTATTTCCACTATTTGATCTTCCAGATCACTTATCCTTTCTTCTGCCTCAGTTATTCTGCTATTGATCCCACCTAGAGTACTGTTAATTTCATTTATTGTTGTTCATTGTTGCTTGTTTCATCTTTATATCTTCTAGGTCCTTGTTAACTGTTTCTTGCATTTTGTCCATTCTATTTCAAAGATTTTGGATCATCTTTACTTTCATTATTCTGATTTCTTTTTCAGGTAGCCTGCCTATTTCCTCTTCATTTGTTAGGTCGGGTGCATTTTTATCTTGCTCCTTCATCTGCTGTGTGTTTTTCTCGCTTCTCATTTTGCTTATCTTACTGTGTGTGGGGTCTCATTTTTGCAGGCTGCAGGTTCGTATTTCCCATTGTTTAAGAGGTCTGTCTCCAGTGGCTAAGGGTGGTTCAGTGGGTTGTGTAGGCTTCCTGGTGGAGGGGACTGGTGCCTGTGTTGTGATGGATGAGGCTAGATATTGTCTCTCTAGTGGGCAGGTGCACATCTGGTAGTGTGTTTTTTGGTGTCTGTGGACTTATTACGATTTTAGGCAGCCTCTTTTCTGATGGGTGGGGTTGTGTTCCTGTTTTGCTTGTTGTTTGGCATAGGTTGTCCAGCACTGTAGCTTGCTGGTCGTTGAGTAAAGCTGGGTGCTGGTGTGAAGATGGAGGTCTCTGGGAGATTTTTGCCATTTGATATTATGTGGAGCTGGGAGGTCTTTTGTTGACCAGTGTTCTGCAGTTGGTTCTCCCACCTCAAAGGCAGAGTCATGACTCCTGGCTGGAGCAGCATGAGCCTCTCATCCACACGGCTCAGAATAAAAGGGAGAGAAAGTAGAGAGAATTAGTAGATGTAAGAAGGAAGAAAGAAAGAAAGAAAGAAAGAAAGAAAGAAAGAAAGAAAGAAAGAAAGAAAGAAAGAAAGAAAGAAAGAAAGAAAGGAATGAGGGAAGGCAGGCAGGAAGGAAGGAAGCAAGAAAGAAAAAAGGAAGAAAGAAGGAAAGAAGGAAAGAAAGGAGGGAAGGATGGAGGGAGCGAGGAAGGAAGGAAGGAAGGAGGGACTGAAGGACAAAAGACAGAAAGATAGACGATATAGTAAAATAAAATAAATATAATAAAGTTATTGAATTAAAAAATTATTATTTAGAAAAAAAATAGGACGGATAGAACCTTAGGAGAAATGGTGCAAGCAAAGCTAGACGGACAAAATCTTACACAGAAGCATACACATACACCCTCACAAAAAGAGGTAAAGGGAAAAAAATCATAAATCTTGCTCTCAAAGTCCACCTCCTCAATTTGGGATGATTCGCTGTCTAAAGGAGGGAAGGAAGGAAAGAAAGAAAGAAAGAAAGCAAGAAAAAAAGAAAGCAAGAAAGAAAAAAGAAAGAAAGAAAGAAGGTAAAGTATAATAGAGTTATTAAAATTAAAATTAATTATTAATAAAAAAGTTAAAATAAAACAATGGATGGATAGAACTCTAGGACAAATGGTGGAAGCAAAGCTATACAGAGAAGATCTCACACAGGAGCATACATATGCCCATTCACAAAAAGAGGAAAAGGGGAAAAATCATAGATCTTGATCTCGAAGTCCACCTCCTCAATTTGGGATGATTCGCTGTCTATTCATGTATTCCACAGATGCAGTGTACATCAAGTTGTTTGTGAAGCTTTAATCCACTGTTTCTGAGGCTGCTGGGAGAGAGTTCCCTTTCTCTTGTTTGTTCTCACAGCTCCCAGGGGCTCAGCTTTGGATTTGGCCCTGCCTCTGCGTGTAGTTGGCTGGAGAGCTTCTGTTTTTTGGTCAGACAGGACAGGGTTAAAGGAGCCGCTGACTCGGGGGCTCTGGCACTCTCAGGCCGGGGGGAAGGGTGGGGCACAGAGTGCGGGGCGGGCCTGTGGCAGCAGAGGCCGGTATGAGGTTGCGCCAGCCTGAGGCCCGCCACGTGTTCTCCCTGGGAAGTTCTCCCTGGATCCCGGGAACCTGGAAGTTGCGGGCTGCACAGGCTCCCCAGAAGAGGGGTGTGGATAGTTACCTGTGCTCGCACACAGGCCCCTTGGTGGCGGCAGCAGCAGCCTTATCGTCTCCCGCCTGTCTCTGTGGTCCATGCTTTTAGCCACGGCTCGCGCCCATCTCTGGGGTACGCGCTTTTAGCCACAGCTCGCTCCTGTCTCTGGAGTTCTTTTAAGCAGTGCTCTTAAACCCCTCTCCTCGCACATCAGGAAACAAAGAGGGAAGAAAAAGTCTCTTGCCTCTTCGGCAGGTGCAGACTTTTTCCTGGACTCCCTCCCGGCTAGCCGTGGTGCACTAACCCCTTCGGGCTACATTCAAGCCGCCAACCCCAGTCCTCTCCCTGAGCTCCGACCGAAACCCGAGCCTCGGCTCGCAGCCCCGCCCGTCCCGGTGGGTGAGCACACAACCCTCTCGGGCTGGTGAGCGCCGGTCCACACCTATCCTCTATGTGGGAATCTCTCCGCTTTGCCCTCCGCACCCCTGTTACTGTGCTCTCCTCCGCGGCTCCTAAGCTCCCCACTCCGCCTCCCACAATCTCTCCCCGCGAAGGGGCTTCCTAGTGTGTGGAGACCTTTCCTCCTTCACAGCTCCCTCCCACTGGTGCAGATGCAGTCCCTATTCTTTTGTCTCTGTTGTTAATTAATTTTTTCTTTTGCCCTACCTAGTTATGTCGGGAGTTTCTTGCCTTTTGGGAGGTCTGAGGTCTTCCTCCAGCATTCAGTAGGTGTTCTGTAAGAGTTGTTCCACATATAGATGTATTTCTGGTGTATTTGTGGGGAGGAAGTTGATCTTTGCATCTTACTCTTCCACCATCTTCCCAGCACCCCCCCATGTGAATATTTCAATTTTTCTTATAATTTCTGTGAAAAATTCCATTGAAATTTTCATAACTATTGCACTGAATCTGTAGATTGCTTTGGGTATTATGAACATTTTCACAATATAAATTCTTCCACTTCATGAACAATAGATATGGTTTGCATAATTGCTCTAGCTAGGACTTCCAGCACTATGTCATATAGAAGTGGTGAGAATGGTCACAAATTTTTTTCTTCTTGATCTTAGAGGAATTGTTTTCAGCTTTTCATCATTGAGTATGAGTTTTGGCTGTGGTATTGGCATATATGGCCTTCATTATATTGAAGTATACATCCCTTCTATTTTATTTCTCTGTTTAGTTCTGTTAATATTTACTCTCTATATTAAGATTTTCAAATGTTAGGTGCATATATATTTACAGTTGTTATATCCTCTTGCTAATTGACTCCCCTTTATCATTATATAATGACCTTCTCTGTCTATAGAGAAAGTTTTTACTTAAATACTGTTTTGTTTGTTATAAGTACAGCTCTTTAACTTCTATTTTTATGGAATATCTTTTTCTATCCCTTTACTCTTCCATCTATGTGTGTCCTTGTGTGAGACTCTAATAGGCATTATGTAGTTTGTTCTCTTTTTAAATTTATTCAGTCTCTGTATCTTTTGATTTGAGAATTCAATTCATTTATATTTAAATTAATCATTAAAGGGTAAGGATTTACCATTGCCATCTTATTGTTTTCTGGCTGTTTTGTAGTTCCTCTGTTTCTTTTTTCCCCTCTTTATGTCTTTCTTTTTAATTTGATGATTTTCTGTAGTTGTATGCTTTTATTATTTTTTCTTTACAATATATGTATACACTATAGATTTTTGCTTGTTGGTTATCATAAGGATTTCACAAAATATCTTATAATTATAACTGTCTATTTTAATCTAGTAACATGTTAAATCTGATCACATACAAAAACTCTAGCCTTTTATTCTAATCATATTTTTTGGTTTTGGTAACACCATTTACATCTTTTTATATTGTGCATACATTAACAACTAACTTATGTGCTTTTTAATTTTATGCTAGTTATGTGATTTTTACACCATAATTACTGTATTAGTGTTTTCTGAATTTGTGTATATACTTTAATTTTCTAGTGAGTTTTATACTTTCATATGTTTTCATGTTTCTAATTGACATCCTTCATTTCATCTTGAAGAAATACCTTTTAGTATTTCTTGTAAATCAGGTCTAGTAATGCTTAACTCCCGTGATGGCTAACTCCTGTTTTTTTTTTGGGGGGGGATTGTCTACATCTCTTCATTCTTGAAGAGTTTTATGTTATGTCATATTCCTGGTTGTCAGGTTTTGTTTTTGTTTTTTTTCCCTTCAACACCGTGAAAATATCTTCCCTCTCTTCTGGCCTGCATTGGTTCTTTTGTGAAATTGCCTAGAACCTTAAGGGGGTTCCTTTGTATTTAATGAGTCTCGTTTCTCTTACAAGTTTCAAAATTCTTTTTACTTGATTTTTACTCTTGATTATGTGTCTTAGTGAAGTCATCTTTATTTTGAATCTCTTTAGGGCGTTTTGAGCTTCATGTACCTGGAAGTCCATATGCCTCTCCATTTTGGGGAAGTTTGCAGCCATTATTTCTTCCAGGAATATTTCTCCATCTGTTTCTCTCTATTCTACTTCTGGGATTTCCATAATATTTATATTAATAATTTTTCCTATATTCCACAAATTCCATAAGCTTTCTTTACTCTTTTTTATTCATTTTTATTTTTTCCTTTGATTGTATATATTTTCAAATAACTTGTCATCTATTGTAAATTATTTCTTTCTGCTTGATCGTCTTATGTTGGTATCCTGTGTTTAAAAGAAAAATAAATTGTTTATGTTTTTAGAGTAGTTTAAGGTTCAAGGCAAAATTGAAGGGGATGTACAGGAATTTCTCATATATTCCTTGCCCCCCACATACATAGCTTCTTCAATTATCAACATCCCCCCTAGAATGATACATTTGTAACAATTGATGAACCTATGTTGACACATTATTAACACCCAAACTCCATAGTTTCCATTAACATTCATGCTAGGTGTTGTATATTGTAAGTGTTTGGAGAAATGTACAATGACATATACCTAATACTATGGTATCATACAGCATAGTTTCACTTACCTAAAAGTCTCTTGGCTCCACCTATTTAATTTTTCTCCCCCGGGTAAACCTGCAACTACTGTCCATTTTACTGATGTCATAGCTTTGCCTTTCCAGAATGTCATGCAGTTGAAATCACACATTGTGTACACTTTTCAAATTGGTTTCTTTCATTTAGTAAAATGCACTTAAGTTTCCTCCATGTCTTTTCATAGCTCAATAATTTATATATTTTCAGTGTTAATTAATATTCCATTATCTGGTTATACCACAGTTTATTTATCCATTAACCTTCTGAAGAACATTATGGCTGCAATCATGATATGGCAGTTATTAATAAAACTGCTCTGAACATCCTTGTGCATTTTTTTAGGTTGATGTAAGTTTTCATCCCTTTGGATGTATAACAAGGTGTGTGATTGCTGAATTGTATGGTAAGAGTATGTTTAGTTTTGAGAGGAACTACCAAAATGTCTTCCAAAATGGCTGTACTATTGTTCATTCCCACCAGCAAGTAATGAGAGTTGTTACATCACATTTTCACTAGTATTTGGTGTTATCAATGTCCTGGATTTTGGCCTTTCTTATAGGTGAATATTGCTATCTTATTATTTATATTTGCCTTTCTCTGTTGACCTATAATGTAGAGCATATTTTATATGCTTTTTCACGATTTATATGTCTTCTTTTGTGAAGTGTCTTTTGAGACCATTTGCACATTTTTAAATTATTTGTTTTCTTATTGTTGAATATTTAGTATTCTTTGTATATTTTGGATAGCAGTCCTTTATAAGGCTCTTCTTTCACAAATACTTTCTGCCAGTATGTGGAATGGCTTCTCACTTGCTTAACATTATCTTTCAGAGAAGGAGGTTTAAATTTTATTAATTAATTTATTTTTATTTATTTTTATTGTAATATAGTTGGTTTACAAAATTATATTAGTTTCAGGGGTACAATATAGTGATTTGAAGTCTCTATAGATTATACTCCATTTAAAGTTGTTATCAAATATTAGTTGTATTCTCTGTGCTGTACATTATATATTTGTATTAATAATTTATTTAGTACCTAATACTTTGTACTTCTTAATCCCCTTCCCCTATGTTGCCCACCCACCTTCTCCTCTCTCTGCTGCTAACCACTAGTTTGCTCTCTGTATCTATGTGTCTGTTCTAGTTTTGTTATTTTCATCTGTTTGGTTGTTTTTTAAAATTTCACATATAAGTGAAAACATACAGTATTTTTCATTGCCAGTCTGACTTACTTCACTAAGCCTAATACCATCCAGGTCCATCCATGTTGTTGCAAATGGCAGCATTTCATTATTTTAATGGCTGAGTAATATTCTATTGTATATATTACAACTTCTTTAGCCTTTCATCTGTTGGTGGACAGTTAGGCTGCTTCCATATGTTGACTATTGTAAAGGATGTTCACATGAATATTGAGGTGCATGTACATTTTAGAATTAGTGTCTTCATTTTCTTTGGATATATATCCAAGAGTGGACTTTATGGATCACTTAGTAGTTGTATTATTAATTTATTTAGGAATCTTTATACTATTTTCCATAGTGGTGATATCAATTTATATTACCACAACAGTGAACTAGGGTTTCCTTTTCTCCACATCTACGACAATATTTATAATTTGTTGTCTTTTTAATGCTAGCCATTCTGATGGGTTTGAGGTGATAAGTCATTTTGGTTTTGATTTGCATTTCCCTGAGACTTAGGGATGTAGAGCATCTTCTCTCCTGCTTGTTAGCCAGGTGTATGTGTTCTTTAGCAATATAACTGTACAGGTCTTCTGCTCACTTTCTTAATCAGATAGTTTTTTTAAATATTGAGTTTTTTGAGCTCTTTATAAATTTTAGATATTAACCCACTTATCAGACATATGATTTGTAAATATTTTCTCCAATTCAGTAGGCTGTCTTCATTTTGTTGACTGTTTCCATTGCTGTGCAAAAGCTTTTATGATTAATTAGGGGCCATTTGTTCATTTGTGTTTTGGTTTATCTTACCTGAAGAGAAAAATCCATTTATATATTGCTAAGAATTATGACAAAGTGTGCCCTATCAATGTTTTCCTCTAGACGTTTTATGGCTTACAGTCTTACATTTAGGTCTTTAATTCACTTTCAGTTTACATTTATATATGGTGTGAGAAAATATTTTAACTTTATTCTTTTACATGAAACTGTCAAGTTCTCCCAACACCACTTATTGAAGACACTGTCTTTTCACCATTGTATATTTTTGTCTACTTTATCATAGATTAATTGACCATAAATATGTGGGTTTATTTCTGTATTCTCTGTTCTGTTCTTTTGACCTATGTGTTTGTTCTTTGTGCCACTGCCATGCTCTCTGAACTATTGTAGCTTTGTAGTACAGTCTGAAGTCAGGGAGTGTGATACCTCCTACTTTATTTTCTCAAGATTACTTTGGCTATTTAGGAGATTTTGTGGTTCCATACAAATTTTAAAATTATTTTTTCCAATCCTATGAAAAATTTCATGTGTGTTTTTATAGAGATTGCATTAAATCTATAGATTGCTTAGGTAGTATAGACAATTTAACATATTAATTGTTCCAATTCATGAACACAGTATATCTTTTATTTATTCACAGTATAGGTGTTTCATCACCTTGGCTAAATTTATTCCTAGGTGTTTTATTCATTTTGAGGCAATTTTAAATGAGATTGTCTTCTTGCTTTCTTTTTCTGAGAGTTAATTATTAGTACATGGAGAAGCAATAGATGTCTGTATGTTAATCTTGTATCCTGAAACATTACTGAATTCATTTATCAGTTCTATTAGTTCTTTTGGTGGAGACTTTAGGGTTTTCTTTATATAGTATCATATCATCTGTGCATAGAAACAGTTTTACCTCTTCCTTCCAATTTGAATTATTTTATTTCTTTTTCTTGTATGATTGCTGAGGCTAGAATTTCCAATACTCTGTTAAATAGAAATGTTGAGAATGATCATTATTAGTTTGTTCCTGATTTTAGAAGAAAAGCTTTCAATTTTTCACTATTGAGTATGATGTTAGTTGTGGCATTTATTATGTTGAAGTATGTTCCATTTATACCAACTTTGTTGAGATTTTTTATCATGACTGGTATTTTGAATTTCATCAAATGTCTTTTATGCAAATATTGAGATCATGATGTGTTTTGCATTCTTCTTTCAGTTGGTGTGGTGTATCTCACTGATTGACTTGCAGATATTGAACCATCTTTGTATCACTGGAATAAGTCCCACTTGATCTTGATGTATGACTCATTTTATATACTGTTGGGAATTATCTGCTAATATTATGTTGAGGATATTTTGTATCTATATTCACCAGGAATATTGGCCTATAATTTTCTGTTTTTATAGTGTCTTTGTCCAGATTTGGTATCAGGGTAATGCTAGCCACATAGAATGAATTGGGGAGCATTCCCTTCCCTTCATTTTTTTTTTGTTTTTGCACTTGTTTGAGAAGGATAAGTATTAACTCTTTTTTATATGCTTGGAAGAATTCTTCTATGAATCTGTCTGGTCCTAGACTTCTGTTTGTTTGGAATTTTTGATTACTGATTCAATTTCTATGCTAGTGTTCAGTCTGTTCAGATTATGTATTTCTTCCCAGTTTGTAAGTTTGTATATTTCTAGGAATTTATCCATTTTTTTCTAGGTTGTCTAAGTTTTTGGCATATAAATTTTCAGAGTAGTCTATTATGACTGTTTGTATTTTGTGATATCTGTTGTAATTTCCTCTCTTTCATTTCTTGTTTTATTTGCATCCTTTCTCTCTCTCTCTCTTTTTTTAAGGAACCTGGTTAAAGGCTTATCAATTTTATTTATCTTTTCAAAAATAACTCTTGTTTTCATTAATTTTCCAATTGTTTACTTAACCTCTACCTATTTCCTCTTTGATCTTTATTGTTTCTTTCATCTGCTGACTTTGGGCTTTGTTTTTCTTTTTCTACTCCTTTAGATGGTAAGTTAAGTTGTTCATGTGAGATTTTTCTTGTTTCTTGAGGTAGACATTTATTACTATAAACTTCCTTCCTAGAACTGCTTTTTCTGCAGCCCATAGGTTTTGGAAAGTTGTGTTTTTATATTTATTTTCTCTAGTTATTCCCCATTTCCACTTTGATTGATTCATTGATCCATTGGGTCTTTTAGTAACATTTTGTTTTGTCTCCGTGTATTTGTCTTTTTTCCATTTTCTTTCTTTAATTGTTTTCTAGTTTCATACTGTTGTGGTTGAAAAGATGCTTGATATATTTACTATTATCTTAAATTTGTTGAGACTTATTTTGTGGCCTAGCACATGATCTATCCTAAAGAATGCTACATGTGCTGTTTAGAAGAATGTGTAGTCTGCTGTTTTTGTATGAAATGCCCTGTATATATCTACAAGTTTAACTGTTCTAGTGTGTCAATTATTATTATTGTATTATTGTCAATTTCTTCCTTTATGTCTGTTAGTATTTGCTTTATATACTTATGAGCTCCTATATTAGATGCATATATATTTATGAATGTTACTCCTCCTTTTACTGTTCCCTATATAATTAAACAAAGCCCTAATTTTTCTTGTATTACAGACTTTGTTATAAAATCTACATTGTCTGTTATATGTTACCCTATAACAGACAAAAGCTACCCTAGCTTTCTTTTCATTTCCATTTGCATGGAATATATTTTTCTATCCCCTCACTTTAAGCATGTGTGTGTGTTTCTTTACCTTTAAAGTAAGTCTCTTGTAGGCTGCATATTGATGGGTCATTTTGTAAAATGCAATCAGCTACTCTAGGTCTCCTTAGTGGAGAATTTAGTCAATTGACATTTCAGTGATTATATATCAGTTTTTACTTATTGACATTTTGTTACCTGTTTTCTAGTTGTTTTTTGTAGTCTTCTCTGTTCTTTATTATTTTCCCTTGTGGTTTGATGATTTTTTTTAGTGATATGTTTGTGTTCCTTTCTCTGTAGTTTTTGTACATCTGTTGTAGGTTTTTGATTTCTGGGTACCATGTATTTCATATATGCTGACCTATACCTGTATCTACTTTTTTAAGACTGATAATCATTTGAGTTCAAACACTTTCTAAAGGCTCTATGCTCTTTACTCCTCACTCCATTTTTTTTTTTTCCTTTGCGGTACACAGGCCTCTCACAGTTGTGGCCTCTCCCATTGTGGAGCACTGGCTCTGGACGTGCAGGCTCAGTGACCATGGCTCATGGGCCCAGCCGCTCCATGGCATGTGGGATCCTCCCAGACCACGGCAGGAACCCGTGTCCGCTGCATCGGCAGGCGGACTCTCAACCACTGCACCACCAGGGAAGCCCCCCATGTTTTGTGTTTTTGATGCCTTATTTTACATCTTCATGTCTATGCCTTTACTGTTTATTGTAGTTATAGTTCATTTTACAATTTTTGTCTTTTAACATTTGTACTAGCTTATTTAAATGTTTGGTCCATAGCCTTTATTTGTTGTTACCAGTTGGATTTTGCCCTTCCTTTAATTTCTTATTTCTTTTTGTGGTCTTTTGTTTTTCACATAAAGAAGACTCTTTAATACTTTTTATAAAGTTGGTTTAGTACTTTGGAACTTTTTTACTTTTTGCTTGTCTGAGAAGCTCTTTATCTCGCTTTCAATTCTGAAGTATAACACCTTACTGGATAGAATATCCTAGGTTGTAGTTTTTTTTTTTTTTTCCTTTCATGACTTTAAATACATCATGCCACTCTCATTTGGCCTGCAAAGTTTCTGCAGAAAAATCAGCTGATAGCCTTAGGAGGGTTCCCTTGTATGCAAGTCTTTCTTTTTCTTTGGTTGCCTTTAGAATTTTCTCTTTATCTTTAATTTTGCCATTTAAATTATAGTATGTCTTGGTGTTGTTCTTTTTTGGCTCATCTGTTTGGGACTCTGTGTGATTCCTGTGCCTGGGTATCTTTCCTACTTCAGTTTTGGGAAATTTTCATCCATAATTTAATCACATATGTATTTGACCCCTTTCTCTCTTTTCTCCTTCTGGGACCTCCAAAATATGAATATTAGTATGCTTGACGCTCTCTCAGCGGTCCCTTAAACTATTCCCATTTTTCATTTTTTTCTTTTTGCTCTGCTAATTGTGTGATTTTCATCATTCTATCTTCCAGATGGCTTATGCATTCTTCTGTATCATCTAATCTGTTGTTAATTCCATCTAGTGTATTTTTCATTTTACTTAATGTATTCTTCAGCTCTGTCTGATTATATGTTCCAGGTCTGTGTTAAAATTCCTACTGTGTTTATTTATTCTTTTCCCCACTTCAGTGAACATTTTTGTTACTATTCCTTTGAACTCCTTATCAGATAAAATATTTACCTGTGTTTTATTAGGATTTTTTACAGTAATTTTTTTTCTTTTATGTTCTTTTGTTTGATTCATATTTCTCTGTTTTCCCATTTTGTTTTTCTTTTTCTGTCTGTTACCTTTCCCTGAAAGAGTGACATTGTGTGGGATCTTCCTTATGCAATATGTGTGGCTTTGGTGCATGAGCTGGTTCTGAAGTGAACATAGTCTGATGAGGTGTCCTGGCAGCCACCACCTTGGTGGGAAGTAGGGATGGGTTGGATGGACTAGAGCCAGAGCTCTGAGGGATTTGGTTTCCTCCTGAGTGTGTTTGCTGTCCCCAGCTTTGTTTGGGGCATCACTGGGGCCTGAGGGCTTAGGGCTGCACTTCTGTGCTGGTTTCACTCTTTCCCTTTCCCTGATGTGTGCAAATTGGTTAGAAGCTAGGTCTGGGCCAGAGGGCTTGGTGCCATACCACTGAGTGGGCCTCTACATCTCCCAAGTGTGCACAGAGACACTCACTCATACAATGATGATCTCCACCCTGGAACTAGCTTCATTCCATTCAAACCATACACAAGAACTGGCACTCCTGTATTGGTGGTCTCTGACCTGGAGCTAACATTGATTCTTTCTGTGTGTGTACCAAAGTGTACACTGGCAGTGGCTGCCTTTACCTTGGTCAGAGGCAGGACAGGCATCCAAGTTGGCCCCATTCCCTTCAAGTATGCACACTCTTATTGATAAAGGCCTTAGTGGGGAGCAATGCCTGGGCTTGCGGGACTGGAATAGGAGCCCAGTACAGGCTTGATTCCATGCTGGGCCAATTCTCCCAAGCCAGCCAGAATCCTAGGCAGTTTTCAATCTGCTGCCTTCATGCTGTGACTGGGAGTAAGAAATTTTGTACACATGCTCTCCAAGAGTTGAGTCTTAGTTTGAGTCTTATAAATTTTGCTTTGTCCTACTGGTTTTCAAAATGTTTAAGGGGACTTCTCTTCCCACTGTCAGACTCCAGGGCTGGGGCGCCTAATATGTGGCTCAAACCCCTTGCTCCCAGGGAGGATCCTCAAGGCTGTGACATTTTTCTTCCTCTCTGTGTCCCCCACTAGTAGTGGGAATGCTGACCAGATTGCTTTTCCTCCCTACCAGACTCTGTGTTGATCTTTGTTTACAGCCTTGGTTGTGGAGAGTTGTTCAGCTAATCTCTAGGTCAATTTCAGTGAGAGACACTCCATATGTATTTGTAGTTTTGATGTGTTCATGAGAAATGTGAGCCCAGCTGCCTCCTACTTCACCAATTAGATCTCCCTTCCCAGAAGTTTTTAATTTAATACAGTCCAGCTTATTGCTTATTTCTTCCATGGATTGTGTCTTTCATGTTGTAGATAAAAAAGTCATTGTGATATGCAATATCATTTAGGTTTACTTTTATTTTTCATTTAGATCTGTGATGCATTTCAACTTTATTATTCTGCAGGGTATAACGTCTGTGTCTAGATAATGATGATGATGATTGCATTCAGGGGATCAGTTGTTCTGCACCATTAGTGCAAATGACTATTTTTGTTCCTCTGTCAAAGATCAGTTGATTATTTTTATGTGGGACTTTTTATGGCTATTTTTTCCATTGATGTATTTGTATTTTATTTCACTGGTATCATAGTATCTTGATTACTATAGTTTTAGAGTAAGTTTGAAGAGGATAGTGTCAGTATTTCAGCATTGTTCTCCATTACTGTGTTGGCTATTCTGGGTTTTTTGTCTCTCCATATAAAATTTAGAATTATATATCAATATTCATAAAGTATCTCTAGAGATTTTTATTAGGGTTTCACTGTATAGTTCAGGTTGGGAAGAACTGTCATCTTGACATTATTGTCTTTCTATCCATGAACATGGAATAACTCTCCATTTATTTATTTCTTCTTTGATTTTGTTTATCAGAGCTTTTGTTTGTTTGCTTTGTTTTCCCCATAAAGATTTTGTACTTATTTTGTAAATGTATACCTAAGTGTTTCTTTCATTTTTTAGTGGTTTTATTTTATATATAATACAAATTTCACAGATGTATATTTCAAATATTACTTGTGTGTTGCTGGTGTACAGAAAAACAATTAACTTTTGTTAATTAACCTGGAATACCAGAATCTTTCTATAATGGTATATGAGTTCCAGGAGCTTGTTTTGGTGTTGATTATTTTGGATTTTCTGCATAAGTTATTATGTCATCTGTGAATAAATACCATTTTATTTCTTCCTTCCCAATATGTATACATTTTATTTCATTTTCTTATCTTACTGAATTACCTAGAACTTCCAGTACAAAGTAAAAAAAAAAAAGTGATGGGAAAAGACATTCTTTCCTTGTCTCTAATCTTACTGTGAAAGTTTTAAGTTTCTCTCCATTAAGTATTATGTTAGCTTTAAGCTACTTGTAGATATTCTTTATCAAGTTGTGAAAAGTTCCCTCTAACCTTATTTTACTTAGAGTTTTTACATTGAATGGGTGTTGGATTTCATCAAATGCATTTTCTGCATCTATTAATACTATCGTGATTTTCCTGTTATAGCCTGCTGTTGTGATGTATTATATTAATTGATATTTGAATGGTAAACCAGCCTTGTACACCAGAGACAAATCTCATTTCGTTATGGTGTATAATTCTTTTCATAGATTGTTGGATTCATTTTGCTAATATTTAATTTAATTTTTTTTTCTTTTTTTATTTTATTTTCTGAATTGGATTCCTTTTATTTCCTTTTCTTCTCTGATTGCTGTGGCTAAAACTTCAAAAAGTATATTGAACAAGAGTGGTGAGAGTGCACCTTGTCTTCTTTCTGATCTTAGTGGAAATGCTTTCAGTTTTTCACCATTGAGGATGATGTTGGCTGTGGGTTTGTCATATATGGCTTTTATTATGTTGAGGAAAGTTCCTTTTATGTCTACTTTCTGCAGGGTTTTTAACATAAATGGGTGTTGAATTTTGTCAAAAGCTTTCTCTGCATCTATTGAGATGATTATATGGTTTTCCTCCTTCAATTTGTTCATATGGTTTATTACATTGATTGATTTGCGTATATTGAAGAATCCTTGCATTCCTGGAATAAACCCCACTTGATCATGGTGTATGATCCTTTTAATGTGCTGTTGGATTCTGTTTGCTAGTATTTTGTTGAGGATTTTCGCATATATGTTCTTCAGTTATATTGGCCTGTAGTTTTCCTTCTTTGTGACATCCTTGTCTGGTTTTGGAATCAAGGTGATGGTGGCCTCGTAGAGTGAATTTGAGAGTGTTCCTCCCTCTGCTAAATTTTGGAAGAGTTTGAGAAGGATAGGCCTTAGCTCTTCTCTAAATGTTTGATAGAAGTCGCCTGTGAAACCATCTGGTCCTGGGCTTCTGTTTGTTGGAAGGTTTTTTATCACATTTTCAATTTCAGTGCTTGTGATTGGTCTGTTCATATTTTCTATCTCTTACTGATTCAGTCTTCGCAGGTTGTGCATTTCTAAGAATTTGTCCATTTCTTCCAGGTTGTCCATTTTATTGACATAGAGTAGCTTGTAGTAATCTCTCATGATCTTTTGTATTTCGGCAGTATCGGTTGTTACTTGTCCTTTTTCATTTCTAATTCTATTGATTTGAGTCTTCTCCCTTTTTTTCTTGATGAGTCTGGCTAATGGTTTATCTATTTTGTTTATCTTCTCAAAGAACCAGCTTTTAGTTTTATTGATCCTTGCTATTGTTTCCTTCATTTCCTTTTCATTTATTTCTGATCTGATTTTTATGATTTCTTTCCTTCTGCTAACTTTGGGGTTTTTCTGTTCTTCTTTCTCTAATTGCTTGAGGTGCAAGGTTAGGTTGTTTATTCGAGATGTTTCCTGCTTCTTAAGGTGGGCTTGTATTGCTGTAAACTTTCCTCTTAGAACTGCTTTTGCTGCATCCCATAGGTTTTGTGTCATCGTGTCTCCATTGTCATTTGTTTCTAGGTATTTTTTAATTTCCTCTTTGATTTCTTCAGTGATCACTTCGTTATTAAGTAGTGTATTGTTTACCCTCCATTTGTTTGTATTTCTTCCAGACCTTTTCCTGTAATTGATATGTAATCTTATGGCATGGTCAGAAAAGTTACTTGATACAATTTCAATTTTCTTAAATTTGTCAAGGCTTGATTTGTGACCCAAGATATGATCTATCCTGGAGAATGTTCCATGAGCACTTGAGAAAAATGTGTATTCTGTTGTTTTTGGATGGAGTGTCCGATAAATATCAATTAAGTCCATCTTGTTTAATGTATCATTTAAAGCTTGTGTTTCCTTATTTATTTTCATTTTGGATGATCTGTCCATTGGTGAAAGTGGGGTGTTGAAGTCTCCTACTATTAATGGGTTACTGTCTATTTCCTCTTTTATGGCTGTTAGTATTTGCCTTAGGTATTGAGGTACTCCTATGTTGGGTGCATAAATATTTACAATTGTTATATCTTCTTCTTGGATCAATTCCTTGATCATTATGTAGTGTCCTTCTTTGTCTCTTCTAATAGTCTTTATTTTAAATCTATTTTGTCTGATATGAGAATTGCTACTCCAGCTTTCTTTTGGTTTCCATTTGCATGGAACATCTTTTTCCACCCCCTTACTTTCAGTCTGTATGTGTCCCTAGGTCTGAAATGTGTCTCTTGTTGACAGCAAGTATATGGGTCTTGTTTTTGTATCCATTCAGCCAATCTGTGTCTTTTGGTGGGAGCATTTAATCCATTTACATTTAAGGTAATTATCAATATGTATGTTCCTATTCCCATTTTCTAAATTGTTTTGAGTTCGTTATTGTAGGACTTTTCCTTCTCTTGTGTTAGTTGCCTAGAGAATTTCCTTTAGCATTTGTTATAAAGCTGGTTTGGTTGTGTTAAACTCTCTCAGCTTTTGCTTGTCTGTAAATGTTTTAATTTCTCCATCAAATCTGAATGAGATCCTTGCTGATTATAGTAATCTTGGTGGCAGGTTTTTCTCCTTCATCTCTTTCTGTATGTCCTGCCACTCCCTTCTGGCTTGCAGGGTTTCTGCTGAGAGGTAAGCTGTTAACCTTATGGGGATTCCCTTGTGTGTTATTTGTTGTTTTTCCCTTGTTGCTTTTAATATGCTTTCTTTTTATTTAATTTTTTACAGTTTGATTAATATGTGTCCTGGCATATTTCTCCTTGGATTTATCCTGTATGGGGCTATCTGTGCTTCCTGGACTTGATTAACTATTTCCTTTCCCATATTAAGAAACTTTTCAACTATAATCTCTTCAAATACTTTCTCAGTCCCTTTCTTTTTCTCTTCTTCTTCTGGAACCCATATAATTCGAATTTTGGTGCATTTAATGTTGTCCCAGACGTCTTGATACTGTCCTCAGTTCTTTTCATTCTCTTTTCTTTATTCTTCTCTGCAGTAGTTATTTCCACTATTTTTCTTCCAGGTCACTTATCTGTTCTTCTGCCTCAGTTATTCTGCTATTGATCCCATCTAGAGTATTTTTCATTTCATTTATTGTGTTGTTCGTCATTGTTTGTTTCATCTTTAGTTCTTCTAGGTCCTTGTTAAATGTTTACTGCATTTTGTCTATTCTATTTCCAGGACTTTAGATAATCTTTACTTTCATTATTTTGAATTCTTTTTCAGGTAGACTGCCTATTTCCTCTTCATTTTTTAGGTCTGGTGTGTTTTTATCTTGCTCTTCATCTGTTTTGTGTTTTCCTGTCTTCTCATTTTGCTTATCTTACTGTGTTTGGGGTCTCCTTTTTGCAGGCTGCAGGTTCATAGTACCCATTGTTTTTGATGTTTGACCCCAGTGGCTAAGGTTGGTTCAGTGGATTGTGTAGACCTCCTGGTGGAGGGGACTAGTGCCTGTGTTCTGGTGGGTGAGCCTGGATATTGTCTTTGTGGTGAGCATATCCAGGTCTGGTGGTGTGTTTTGGGATGTCTGTGGACTTTTTATGAGTTTAGGCAGCCTGTCTGTTAGTGGGTGGGGTTGTGTTCCTGTTTTGCTAGTTGTTTGGCATAGGGTGTCCAGCACTGTAGCTTGCTTGTCGTTTAGTGAAGCTGGGTGCTGGTTTTGAGATGAAGATCTGGGAGATTTTCACCATTTGATATTATGTGGAGCTGGGAAGTCTCTTGTTGACAAGTGTCCTGAAGTTGGCTCTCCCACCTCAGAGGCACAGCAGTAACTCCTGGATGCAGCACCAAGAACTTTTCAGCCACACAGCTCAGAATAAAAGGGAGAAAAAGTAGAGACAAAGAATTAGTAGAAGTAGGAAGAAAGAAAGAAAGAAAGAATGAAAGGAGGGAAGGAAGGATGGAAGGAAGGACAGAAGAAAGGAAGAAAGAAAGAAGAAAAGGAAAGAAGGAAATAAAGAAAGAAAGAAAGGAAGGAGGGAGGGAGGGAGGGAAGGAGGGATGGTGGGCGGAAGGGAGGAAGGAAGGAAGGAGGGAAAGAAGGAAAAAAGAATGAAAGAAAGAAGATAAAGTAAAATAAAATAAAGTGAAATATAATAAAGTTATTAAATTAAAAAATAATTATTAAGAAAAAGAATTTAAAAAAATGAACAGATAGAACCTTAGGACAAATGTTGGAAGCAAAGCTATACAGACCATATCTCACACAGAAGCATACATATACACACTCACAAAAAGATGAAAAAGGGAAAATTCATAAATCTTGCTCTCAAAGTCCACCTCCTCAATTTGGGATGTTTCGTTGTCTAAAGGAGGGAAGGAAAGAAAGAAAAAAAGAAAGAAAGAAAGAAAGAAAGAAAGAAAGAAAGAAAGAAAGAAAGAAAGAAACAGAGAAAGAAAGAAAGAAAGAAGATAAAGTAAAGTAACATAAAGTTATTAAAATTAAAATTATTTGTTAAGAAAAAAGTTAAAAACAAAAATAAAACAGACGGATAGTACCCTAGGAGAAATGGTGGAAGCAAAGCTATACAGACAAAATCTCACAGAGAAGCATACACATACACACTCACAAAAAGAGGAAGAGGGGAAAAAATAAATCTTGCTCTCAAAATCCACCTCCTCAATTTGGGATGATTCATTGTCTATTCTTGTATTCCACCGATGCAGGGTACATCAAGTTGATTGTGGAGTTTTGTCCTCTGCTTCTGAGGCTGCTTGGAGAGATTTCCCTTTCTTTTCTTTGTTCTCACAGCTCCCAGGGGCTCAGCTTTGGATTTGGCCCCACCTCTGCATGTAGGTCGCTGGAGGTCGTCTGTTTTTTGCTCTGACAGGATGGGGTTAAAGGAGCTGCTGATTCGGGGGCTCTGGCTCACTATTTATAAGTTTTGAATCTATGTTCATGAGAGATATTAGTCTAATAGTTTTCTTACAACATCTTTGATTTTGGTATTATGATAATGTTGGTCTCAGAGAATGACTTAGTAAGCATTCTCTCTGCTTCTGTTCTCTGAAAGACATTATAGAATATTGGTATAATTTCTTCCATAAATGTTCAGTAAAATTCACTAGTGAACTCATCTGGGTCTTGGGCTTTCTCTTTGTAAGTTTATTTTTGAATCATTCTATTTAATAGATATTATAAGTCATTTATTGCAGTTTAAAAATTTTATTCATTGTTTCTTTTTGCCCAGAAATTCTGTTTGGTTCTTTTTCATATTTTCTATCTCTTTCTCAAATCTCTCATTTTGTTCATCTATATTTTTCCTAAATTTATTGAGTCATCTATCTTTGTTCTCTTGTAGCTCATAAGCTTCTAAAGAAGACAACTATTTTGATGTCTTTGTCAGGCAATTTGTAGGTCTCCATTTCTTTGAGGTTTGTTACTGAAAAAAAATATTGTGTTTCTTTTGTAGTGTCATGTTTCCTTCATTTTTCCTGTTCCTTTTAAACTTGCATTGCTGCAGTCAAATTTGTTGATACAGTTACTTAATTCACTCTTTACTGACAGGCTTGGGGAGAGAAATGCCTTCATCAGTATGCTTAGGTAGGGATTCTAAGGATCTTTCAGAAGTTTTATATGGAATTGCCCACTTCATATGTCTTGTTCCTTTCTGGAAGTGGAGGGGGGGATTCTTAAGATTTTATTTATTCTCTCAATCCTACAAAGTCATGCTGGGTGCTGAAAGCCTCACATTTGTTTTCTCTAGTGGGGTGCCCTAAAATTCTCAATTTGTGTGTATGTGTGTCTTCACCTAATTCTGCAGATTCAGAATGGCTTTCTGCATATGGCTGTGAATATTCTAAAAAGGGTTGCACTTCCTGTCAATGGGCATGTGTGCATGGAGCAGATCACAGGATGTGAATGAGGTGCATGGAGCACTGGCTGTGCCTATGCATCAGTTAAAGGTGTCAACAGTAAGGCATCACAAGAAGCTCATGTGTGGGCTTCCTGAATGGGTCCAAAAAGCTTTTAGTAATACCCGCATTCCTTTCATGAGCTCTGAAGTTGCTGTGCTCCAAGTCTTTCCCAGTCCTTCAGTTTTACCAATCACATCAGTATTCTAGGTGAAGCATGAAAGAGGTGAGCCTCTTGGGCAGAGTCTCACTTGGTTGGGGAATCCAAATAATCACTGACTCTACTCTCACTTTCCCTGTGGTAGAAATCACAAATCAAGGTGGTCTCTCTTGACACTGAGATGTGCTGTCTTGTGGGAAGTGTGAAGTTAAAGTGACACTGTTCTTACCCTCTTTAGTGTATTTAATCTTGGATTTTTTGCTTTAATTGTATTCTTTAATTTCTATGCTGGGCTCCTGAACTTCCACAAAGATATTCTTGTCCATAGGTGGTTGTCAAAATAGATGTTTTGTGGAGGGATGATGGTAGAAAGTTCCTATTTTGCCATTGTGCTTAAGTTGTTCTGCCTCAGATTTCATTGTTACTAATTTTCTAATTATGTTCCTTCCAAGTTCTTGGACATACAGCTAAGCCACTGGAAACAGCTCATAAGTAGGTATATAATCAAACATTTGGCAATTTCTCCTTCCAAGGAAAGTAAACAACCAGGTGCACTGCCCAAAGTTCTGTCCACTAGGAGGATTTTCCTTTATCACTTTCCATCAGTGATGTGCCAGAGAGGGGCTGTAGTGTTATAGCTGTCCAGTTTCAGGTGGTGAATGCAAATTGTGTGCAATCATCTGTAAACCAGGTCCAAGTCTTCTCTACTTCTGTCAACTTATTATAGGAACCTTTCCATAAGGTTATAGGTGCAGGCTGGGATACAGAAGACATTGTAGCTAGAGCAGGACCATGGGCATTTGGACCACTTCATTTTTTTTTTTAACATCTTTATTGGAGTATAATTGCTTTACAATGGTGCGTTAGTTTCTGCTTTAAAACAAAGTGAATCAGTTATACATATACATATGTCCCCATATCTCTTCCCTCTTGCGTCTCCCTCCCTCCCACCCTCCCTATCACACCACTCTAGGTGGTCAAAAAGCACCGAGCTGATCTCCCTGTGCTATGTGACTGCTTCCCACTAGCTATCTATTTTACATTTGGTAGTGTATATATGTCCATGCCACTCTCTCACTTTGTCCCAGCTTACCCTTTCCCCTCCCCATGTCCTCAAGTCCATTCTCTAGTAGGTCTGTGTCTTTATTCCCAACTTGCCCCTAGGTTCTTCTGACCATTTTTTTCTTTCTCTCTTTTTTTTTAAAATATTACATATATGTGTGTTAGCATACAGTATTTGTTTTTCTCTTTCTGACTTACTTCACTCTGTATGACAGTCTCTAGTTCCATGCACCTCACTACAAATAACTCAGTTTCATTCCTTTTTATGGCTGAGTAATATTCCATTGTATACATGTGCCATATTTCTTTATCCATTCATCTGTTGATGGACACCGTGATTGTTTCCATGTCCTGGTTATTGTAAATAGAGCTGCAATGAATATTTTGGTACATGGCTCTTTTTGACTTATGGTTTTCTCAGGGTATATGCCCAGTAGTGGGATTGCTGGGTTGTATGGTAGTTCTATTTTTAGTTTTTTAAGGAACCCCCATACTGTTCTGTATAGTGGCTGTATCAATTTACATTCTCGCCAACAGTGCAAGAGTGTTCCCTTTTCTCTACACCCTCTCCAGCATTTATTGTTTGTAGATTTTTTGATGATGGCCAGTCTGACTGGTGTGAGATGATATCTCATTGCAGTTTTGATAAGCATTTTTCTAATGATTAATGATGTTGAGCATTCTGTCATGTGTTTGTTGGCAATCTGTATATCTTTGGAGAAATGTCTATTTAGGTCTTCTGTCCATTTTTGGATTGGGTTGTTTGTTTTTTTGATATTGAGCTGCATGAGTTGCTTGTATGTTTTGGAGATTAATCCTTTGTCAGTTGCTTCATTTGGACCACTTCTTCAACTAAGTTAGTTGTGCCTTCAGAACCTATGCAAGCCCAATCATGTATATACTATTTCCATTTGATAATGTAGTATTGCTGGGCACATCCAACTTTATGACTTATTGAGTCAGATAACACCCAGTTTATTATGGACAGCTCATTTTGCATGGTAACTTGGTGGTCCTTGGTTAAGTGTTCAGTCTCTACTGAACCCAGTAGCAGCCTAAGACATATTTCTCAAAATGAGAGTCATTATCTGCAGATGGTGGAATTACCTTATGACAAAATTATAAAGGACTACTTTGTGTTTCACCTATAGGCGTATGACATGCAAATGTCTTACAAATAAGTATACAGAAGTTACTACTTCCTTTTTACTAGGTCCAACCAGCATATGCAACCACACCCACCTTGCCTTTGGCAGTTGTATGCTGCCATATGGCTCCTGCCACCCAAGGATCCAATTACTCACACTGCATCTAGGTTTTTCAATTACGTGGCTGTGGTTCCCACTGTAAGGTCTGACCTACAGAAAAGAGCAATTACAGAGCACTTTAAGGATGCTGGAGGCTCCCCTCACACATTTATTTCTTGAAGTATTAGTGAAAGGTGTGTGTTCTGAACCCTCCCAATGTGGGTGAGTAGATCTTAAATGACAAATTGCTTTCAACATTACAATATCCATAAGCCTCAGAATCCTTTTCTCTACATTAAATCAAAGAAGAACAGGCTTTTCTCATTCACTCACAGTGGACCATCTTTTGATCCACATTTCAGCCAGTCAGCCAAAAATTTTAGAGATATTTTTAACTCCTCGAGCTGCAACATTAAATCCAGAATTTCTGCTTAATAGGCTCATGTCAATAAATGCACACTGATCCAACTTTCTGAATATATCACACCCTTGGTATCCAATCCCATACATGTTTCCCAGATTTTTGCTTGTATAAATTAGAAAACTCAAGTAGTTCTTTTGGAGTGTACTTTATCTTCTCATAGATCATACTTTCAACTTTACCTTTAGGATTCTGTTGGGACTTGAGTCTAGTTACTGGCCCAGAAACACAGAGGAGGTGGTGGGTGTGGATCTCGAGCAGAATCAGCATTGTTTTCCATGACATCTGCTTCAGGGGAGACAGTTAACATTTCCTCAAGCAATGTTGGGTTTATCCCCTGAGGTGGAGGTGGAAAGGCTAATACCTCTGTGGGTGTGGCTGCCACCAGGGTTGGGGAAATCACTTCTGCTGGGGTTGTGGAAGCCACTTTTGCTGGGGGTTGGGAGACCAATTCCACTGAGGGTAGGAAGACCTCTTCCACTGGCAAAAAAACTCATCATAATTTAAGGGCTCAATTCCCGAGCTTCATAAGTTTTTCCCATATGTCCCCATCCAAACCTACATGATCTAATTATTTCCCTGTTGATACTCTCACATTAACAGTAGATACCTTGTGAGTCTGAGAGTTCAAATTGCTTTGTAAGTTAGTCAATTGCAAGGTAAGTTACTATGTCTGACTTTCAGCAATGTCATCCCTGTGGCTACAGAACATAAGGCTTTGTTCAGAGCACACTCCTAGACATTTACATAGCTCTTGCATAAAGTAGTGTATCAACTGTGGTATGCAGTTTTGAATTGGGTTGCTTTCTTTTGTGTTGTTGAATTGAAGGACATTTCCCTAAAGAAGACCTACAAGTAGCCAAACAAATACATGAAAATATCCTCAACATCAATAGACATTGGGAAATGTAAATCAATATGACAAGTAGATACTACTTTACATGCATTAGGATGGCTATTAAACATAATAGAAAAATAACAAGTGATACTGAGGATGCTGAGAAATTGGAACCCTGGTGCATTGCTGTTGGAAATATAAACTGGTACAGTTGCCATGAAAAACAATTTGTTGGTTTCTTAAAAATAATTAAACATAGCATTATCATATGATCCAGCATTTCACTTCTAGATATATATTCCAAAATATTTAAAGCAGGGACTCATATAGTTGTAACCAATGTTCATAGTAGCATTTATTCACAATAGCCAAAAGGTGGAAGAAAACT
Source organism: Lipotes vexillifer (assembly GCF_000442215.2). Lineage (NCBI taxonomy): Eukaryota > Metazoa > Chordata > Mammalia > Artiodactyla > Lipotidae > Lipotes > Lipotes vexillifer. The sequence goes on along the minus strand of NW_006778156.1, from coordinate 712,081 downwards.
TATGTGTTCATTAATGGATGAATGGATAAACAAATTGTGGAATATACAAAAAACAGAATATTATTTAGCCTTAGAAAGGAATGAAATTGTGACACATGTTACAACATGGATGAATTTTGAGGACATTATGCTTAGTGGAATAAGCCATTATAAATAGGTGAGTAACACAGTTAAGTCTTAGAAAGTAAATATGGGATGGGATCAATTTAATTTACTTTTGTTCATCACCAATTTTTTACCATTCCTTCCTTTCGTTAGTTGAAGATATGTCTACTGAATAGAACACACAATGTAAGAGCAGTGAGGTTCAGTTTTGTCGGAGGACATTACTGAGGACTATAGCTGTATCCCTGAAACTGAGACAAAAAATTACATTGAGGTAAGCTCATGTTTGTTAATACATATCTGAATATTGAGGTTGTTATAAAAAGGGACAACTATGACCTTGACGTCTTCTTAGCGAGAGTCCTGGGATTGTAGGGGAGCAGAATTCAACACCTTAAAACTATGTCTTTTTGGCATATTTATTACTTTAATATTGTTATTTTCTGAGAAACATCAAACATGAGAAAAACTGAAAACTATGTAGGAACTACCCTTTTGTAAGAAATATTAACATTTATAAGGGAATCTCTATTTGTAAGGGTGTCTCCCTTCCTCTAAAGAAAATGAAGGATTATCAAATTTCTCGAAACTTTTTTCAGTGGAGAAGGCAATTACTTAAATTTGCATAACAAAATTATTATTGTTATTTGTGCTTTTCCTGGCAATCTTGCATAACTAACTGTCCCCACTCTCAAGATCCTCTTCTGTCTTTAGCTGAGGATGATCTTTAAGGTGAGGGTTTTGGCCATTTTGGCAAGTTACACATATTCCTGAGTCTCTCCCATGTATAATGTTATTAAAGTTTTTGTTTGATTTTTCTCCTGTTAATATGTCTCATGTCATCTTAATTCTCAGACTAGCCAAAAGAAACTAGAAGGATAGAGGAAAATGTGTTCTTCCCCAACAATATGGTTAATCACAGGCCTGTGTTTATTCTTGTAAGAATGTAGAATACCCATAGTGATTAGTTCTTCGACTTCCTTAGTTTCAGCTCCTGGAAGCTTTATTGAGTCCTAGTTTAGGAGAGGTGATTTGGTACCTTATGTTGAGCTGAATTTAAACTGTAAGCACTTAGGGGAAGTCAGAGATACATAGTGAAATGAGAACTGACCTTTTATAAGATAATCATAAGTAATTTTTCTTCTTCCTTTTAGATAAAACTGATTAAGATGGAAAAAGTGCAAATTGATTAAGGTAGTTATCATTCAGCAAAGCAGCCTTATAAATCATTTCTAAGATGTGACATTTTATTGTGATAAAGTCACAATAAGCATTAACTCTGGGACAGACAAGTAAACTGTTTAACGGGACTTTCACAAATGCTATTGGAAGAGGTTGAAATTAATATCTGAAAGGTTTACTCGCTTTCCATGAACTCTTATAAACTAAGAAAAGACATCATTCTCTTGCACCACAGAAGCTGAATTTGTAATAGCTCATCACTTGTCGAAAGGCTACACAATATTTGTTATTGTCTATGAGTTCAGTGATAAGTTGATCTCTTTAAAGTCTTATTCATGAATTTTTATAAAATTGTAAAATGTGAAAAGTGAATAAAATTATAGACTATTAAGTCTAACCATTTATAGATTTTCTCCAAATAGAAATACTGAGAAACAGAGGAGGGAAATGATCTATCTAAGGTCATATGTCAAGTTAGTGGTAGAACTGGATATAAAATTTAGATAGTTTGGCTCCTGATTATAAACTCTTTTCACTTTGGGCCTGGAAGGATTTTCTTAGCTGGCCGGCAAGACCTACTTTATGCATGGATATAAGTGGTATAATGAGGAGCATTAGTTGCTTAAGTGGTATAATGAGGGCCATTAGTCAAAGCTCCATGCCCCAAATATTTCTCCCATTACCAAGTATATTAATATAATTACATGGTTAATAAACTCTTTGGGGAGGGGCCATACACTCCCTGATTTTCCTCTATAAAATTACACATCCTCTGTCTACCAACCCACATGACCGGGGTTGAAGGATGGTGTTAAAGTGTTATCTGTCTCTAAATTATTTAGTGCAATTTACTATTTTTTATTACTATACGTGCCCTCTTAACAAGTAGTTAAGGTCTAGATGAAAATTGTGGGTGAAGAAAGGGGTCTAGGTTTTATTTTACTCAACTGCTCTTTACCCATTGGTGTGGATAGAATTCCTTTGCTAGGGTTATGTGGATGACCAAACACACAATACCTGGCACTGGAAAGATGAGATCTACAGCAGTATATTAGTCACACATACTCACAGATTAGAGGAGGAGGAGACAACATATCATGCAGTGCTACATGGGGCTTGTCCTCAGAAACAAAGTGAAACCAGGGGCATGAGAAACAAGCATAGTAGTATAATATTAAGAGGAGGAGGTAATACCTGGTTCCCATGGGATTATATGATTGGCTTGTTTAATAATTCCATGGTCTGTCATGGAACTGAAACCTTATTCTCAGGGATAAGCAGTCATTGTACCTCCCCTGTAATAATAACGGTTGTAGGACAGGGAACCTTTCTGAGTGACCATAATAGGAAGAGGAACTTGCAATTAGGCCACTTGAGGTCTTTTCAGTTTTTTCTAAATGTCAAGGTACACATAATATTACACCTTAATTTTAGGTGCTATGCCACAGATTTTAAGCATGGGGGAATTTATAGGCAGACATCTTCAATGGGCTTTCAATGTTTTTAGGATAAAGACCCAAACGTTTAACATAGGCCAGAGGACCCCAAATGGTATGGTTCCTGTTCACTTTTCCAGCCTTATAACCCTACCACTTCCCACTCCTCACATTGATGCAGCAATACTGGTTTTGTTTCAGTTCTTTAAATGGACTCTATTGTATCTTCAGTACTATTTTCTTTTCTGTAGACTTTTATACTTACTTCTTCCTTCTGAAACTTTTCTCCCACATGCCATTATTCTTCTGGCTGACTCCTACTAATTCTTCATAATGCAGCTTAGAAATCATTCCCTTAGGAAGATATTTCCTGAACCTATCTGTTAGGTCCTTCTTGTAACATTTACCAAATAGCATTCAGTACTTTTCTTATAAATTAACAGCCTTGTTTTTACTCTATTCTTCCCATGAAGTTGGCAGAATAATGGTTCTCCCAAGACATGCATGCCTTAATCCTCAAAACCTGTAGCTATGTTTAGCATAGAAGACAAAAGAGACTTTGAAGATGTTATTAAGGTTATGGACCTTGCAATAGGAAGATTACTCAGGTGGGCCCAGTCTAATCACATGACTCCTTAAAGGCAGGAAACCCGGCTGAAGTCAGAGAGATGTAGTAGAAGAAAAGAGAGAGAGACACTTGAAGCATAAGAGGGACTCTTCATTGCTTGCTTTGAAGTTGGAGAAATGAGGCAATGAGACAAAGAATGTGGGTGATATCTAGAAGCTAGAAACAGCCCTAGTTGACAGCCAGCAAGAAAATGGAGAACTCAGTCCTACAACCACAAGGAATTAAATTCTCCAAATAGCTTGTATGATCAAGAAAACATATTCTCCTCTGCAGTCGGCAAAAGACAATACAGCACTATGAATACCTTGATTTTGACACCGTAAGCTTCTAAGCAGAGGTATTAGTTGAGCAACACTGTGTTCAGCATTCTCTCACATACAGAATTGTGGGATAATAAACGTGTTGTTTTGAACTGCTAAGTTTATGATGACTTGTTATGGTATTCATAGAAATTTAATACCTTAATAGACTGAAAATTCCATGAAGGTATGGGTTATATCTGCCTTTGTTCCTCCCAGTATCCCCAGTGTACAGCTCAGTGTCTGGCAGAAAGTACTTCAATTTTTGTTTAACTCAAGAGGGTTAAACCGGAGACAGGTAAAGTTCCTGGGTTTTACTTGGAGGCAGTCAGGCATTACAAGAAGGAAGAAAAACACATAAAATGTAACCATGAAAGTACAATAGACCAGCCTTGTCATTATGTACATTATTTCACACAGGACAAACTCTCATAGCTAGCTTTACTTAGAGAAGATGATGAGCTCACAGTCTACAATGGAAAAAAAATAGCTTATGATACCATCAGCTGTGATATTAGCATGCACTTTAACTCTTGCCTGATCCACACAGAACTCTGATGAGTTTGGACAATGCAACTCAAGCGCTTATTCCACTAGTTTCTCAAATTCCACTGTTTTTTTTTCAATAATGGCTTTACCTCCATTTATTTTTCTAGTTTTACATTAGCAGACTTCAGATACAGAATGAAGGACCCTGAAAAATAATTTGAATTTTTAGCTTCAGTGGCTGAATACACAGTGCAATCATATAAATAAGATCCCAAAGCCTATTCATCTTAGTTAGAAACAAATTTAAAATGTGCTCTAAATACATTTGATGCTCTTGTATTCAAATAGTTAATCTGCTATGTTCTGTCCAAGAAAAAGAAAACTGTCACCCTGTCATTTTAGAGTCTGACACTAAGCTTGTCAAAAGAGACAGCTGTTAAAGTGAATTACTGTTGACATGAGAAGAAACGACCCTTGCTAGATGTAAAGGACATCTGTGACAATAAAGTGGTACAGGGTGGCTTTTCAAATGTGGTCATACTGGTATTTGAATAGCATGTCTATGGCATGAAAACATGGCTTTGACTTACTCCATTTAAGGCAGCAAACCAAAGCCAGTGAGAAGCACAAAGAAACTCTGCTCTCTGTTGCTATAACTTATGCCTGGGTATAAAAAGAGTACAGTAACAAAGCCCTCACATTCTTATCTTGTATTCAAAAGCAGGGGGGCTTAAAGCACAGCCAGAAATTTGAGTTTCTAGGTCGTTGAGTATGTGGCTAGATGAGGTGTAAATTGATGAAGTAGATTTTACAGAGAATGAATGAAAATATTCTTGTATTCTAGTAACAAATGTTTCTGTGATAAATTTAAAGGGTTTTAGGTTGGTAAAGAGTTTGCTGGTTGAAGTATTCTGACAATGTTCTTCAGGAATTTAAAGCACTGAATTTACAGATAGACAATACAGATAAATTTTTAGTACATATGAGTTATATTGATGACCAAAGAACAGAGGTAGTTCAAAAATATATACTGATTGCTTAATATGTCTGAGCTACTGTGTTACGTATTACTCAGAATGCATGAAGTGTCCAAAACAGAGGCCTTCCTCTCTCAAAGAGCTCCTTATCTAATGGGACGATGAACACCAACACAAAAAAGTCTTTTCTGAGGAAGGCTGTGATAAGAGCAGGGACTAAGGCACCAAAAATATTTTTCAAGAATGAATAAGAAAAAAGCTCAGCAAAGGCACCATGGAAGAGGTAAGAAGTTAGCAGAATCTTAAAGAACATTAAGAAAAGATAAAGTGTCAGTGCAAACACAGTTTCGAAGTGTTGTTTCACAAATAATTTGGAATTTAAGGTATTGAGCTAAAGAGTACATTCTATTATCAAACTTTGTGTGCGTTGACTATCTCTAATTGTACCTCCAACAGAACTATACCCACTTCAGATCAGAACAGAAAGTGTGAGATTATTCATCCCTAGAGTCCAGAGTTATCCAAGCAGTGAAGCCAGAGCCAGATCTGATTTTTATTTTTCATGACTGGTAAGAGAAAAAATCTCATGGCTTGGTGGTGGTACAGTGAGACAGACTAATAAATCATTTCACAAGAAGGAGCATGATTCTACTACAGTGTTAGATATTATTAGCCATCATTTATTGGGTTAGCTGCTTTACATCATATCTCAGTTAATAGGCGCATCAATGCTGTTAGGAGGTATTTACTATTACCATATTTTAGATAAGGAAACTGAGGCTCAGAGATGGAATCACTTGCACATGCTACAGAGTAGAAAGTAGTGGATCCCTTGGAATGTCTGAGTCCAATGACTTTCATCCTTTGTTACTTACAACTGCTTTTACAAGCTCTGGAGTAGATGTTTGATAGCTTTATTCTGTAAATCAGGTCAAAGTAGGAGAAATGTCTGTAACTCAACTTTAATACTTGCCTTCTCAGTTCACTACTGCTGGAGACACCATGTATTACCATGTAGCTCCAAAACTGCTTGGTGAATCATTTGGCTTGTAATTTTGGCCACCTGTAAACCATACCTGAAGTGAATGGAAATATTTGAGGACTTTAAATAAGAAAGAACTGTCAGAACCAGTCCCATATAGTTCAAAATCATGTCTATCCCACTGCAAAAGGAATGAAAAATCTAAGAAATTTGGAGCTGCACATATACCCCAATATTAAATCTAAGTAGCCGTTTTTGTTTTTTTTTTTTTTTTGCAGTACGTGGGTCTCTCAATGCTGTGTCCTTTCCCGTTGTGAAGCACAGGCTCCGGACGCGCAGGCTTAGCGGCCATGGCTCACGGGCCTAGCCGCTCCATGGCATGTGGGATCTTCCCGGACCGGGGCACGAACCCGTGTCCCCTGCATTGGCAGGCGGACTCTCAACCATTGCACCACCAGGGAAGCCCTAGCCACTTGTTTTTAATAGACTTTCTTTTTAGAGTAATTTTTTTGTTGAGCAGAAGGTATGGAGATTTCCCATATACCCCCTGCTCCAACACATGCATAGCCTCCCCCATTTTCAATATCCTCACCAATGGGAATAAAAAAAAAAATTACCTTTGTTAAAATTGACAGGCCTACATTGACAGATCATTCTCACTCAGAGTCCATAGTTTACATTAAAATTAACTTTTGGTGTTCTACGTTCTATGGGTTTGGACAAATGAATAATGACATGCATCCACCATTATAGTATAATACAGAGTAGTTTCACTGCCCTATAAATCCTGTGCTCTTCACCTATTCATTCCTCACTTTCCCCTCACCTCTGGGAACCACTGATCTTTTTATTTTCTCTATAGTTTTGACTTTCTCCGTGTGTAGTGTAATTAGAATCATACAGTGCATAGTCTTTCAAACTGACTTCTTAACTTAGTAGTATGTATTTTAAGTTTCCTCCATGTCTTTCCACAGATTGAGAGTTCATTTTTATTGCTAAATAATATTTAATAATCTGGATGTACCACAATTTATCCATTCATCTACCGAAGGGCATCTTGCTTGCTTCCAAGGTTTGACAATTACAAATAAAGTGTCAATAAACGTTCTTGTTCAGCTATTTAGGTGGACATGAGTTTTCAAGTCCTTTGGGTTAATATCAAATATTGAGATTACTGGATCATATGTAAGAGTACGTTTAGTTTTGCAAGAAACTGCCAAACCATTTTCCAAAGTGGCTGTACCATTTTTCATTCCCGCCAGTAATGAATAAGTGTTCCTGTTCCACTGTATATATGTATCACATCTTCTTTATCCATTCCTCTATTGATGGACATTTAGGTTTCTTCCATCTCCTGGCTGTTGTAAATAGTGCTGCAATGAACATTACTCAGCCATAAAAATGAACGAAATTGTGCCACTTGCAGAGATGTGGATGGACCTAGGGACTGTTGTACAGAGTGAAGTAAGTCAGAAAGGGAAAAACAAATATCATATAATATCACTTATATGTGGTATCTAGAAAAATGATACAGATGAACTTAGTTACAAAGCAGAAATAGAGACACAGGTGTAGAGAGCAGATGTATGGATACCAAGGTGGGTAGGATGCATGGGATGGATTGGGAGATTGGTACTGACATATATACAGTACTATGCATAAAATAGATAACCAAACCGAAGCTACTGTATAGCACATGGAAATCTACTCAGTGCCCTATGATGACCTAAGTGGGAAAGAAATCCAAAAAAAAGGGGATATATGTATACATATAGCAGATTCTTTTTGCTGTACAGTAGAAACTAACACAACATTGTAAAGCAACTATACTCCAATAAAAAAGTAATTAAATAAAAATGAGTTCCTGTTGTCTATATCCCTAGTGTTTTCAATGTTCTGTATTTTGGCCACTCTAATAGGTATGCAGTAGTATAGCCACTTTTTAAAGACATCCTTAACTCTTTGTTCCCTCATAGATATATCTTAGGGCTTAAAATACTAACATAATGAATACTGCAAAGATCTAACTGTCCTCTGTGTAAATTACATTTTAAAATGGGCAATCACTAACTTAAAGAGAGTAATTTATTAAAATACATTAAAGATCATCCAGTACATGATGAGACCTAGAATTAAGGGACACGGTGTGTGTGTGTGTTTGTGGGTGTGTGCACATGCAATGTGTGTATTGAGGATGTTGGTGAGAAGATTTGTGTTAAGAGGTGAATTCCCAATAATCCTAGTTTAAGATATACCACAGACTTCCTGAATGATTTTTTCAAGTTTATCTTCCAATCTGGTTTTCCGTATCCTCATTTTAAAAGTAGAAGTTATTATCAGATTATCATTGTCATTTTTTAAAATTTATTTTTTTAATTTTTTAAATTGGAGTATAGTTGATTTACGATGTTGAGTTAGTTTCTACTGTATGGCAAAGTGAATCAGTTATACATATACATATATCCCCTCTTTTTTGGATTTCTGTCACCCACATAAAGGGGTTCTAGGGTTATAAGATAAAGAATGAGAAAACAGCCCAGAAAATTTGCTATTTTAAACATTTTTAGTGTAAAATTCAGTGCAATCAGTTACACTCACAATGTTGTGCAACCATCATATTACCTATTTCTAAAATATTTTATCACCTCAAACAGAAACTCTATAGCCATTAGGCAATTACTCTCATTCCTTCTTACCCACAGCCCCTGGTAACCACTATTCTACTTTCTATCACTATTAATTTGATTTACTTATTTTAGGTATCTCATGTAAGTTGAATCATTAAACACTGGTTATTTTGTGTCTGGATTATTTCACAAGGCATGTTTTCAAGATCCATCCATGTTGTAGTATGTATCAGAAATTCATTCCATTTTATGGTTGGATAATATTCAATTGCAGGCATATAACATTTTGTTTGTCCATTTATCTGTTGATGAACACTTTGGTTGTTACAGCCTTTTGAGTAATATGAATAATGCAGCTGTGAATACTGATGTACAGTTGTGTGTTTGAGGGTCTATTTTCAATGTTTCTGAGTTTATACATAGAAGGGAGGTTGTTGGGTCATATGGTAATTCTATGACTAACTTTTGAGGAACTCCCAAACTGTTTTCACAACAGCTGCACCCTTTTACCCTTTATATATATATATATATATATATATATATATATATATATATATATATATATATATATATACTCATCCTAGTAGGTGTGAAGCTGTATCTCATTGTGGTTTTGATTCTCATTCCCTTAATTACTAATAATGTTCAGAATTCTTTCATGTGCTTATTGGCCATTTTTATATCTTCTTTGGAGAAATATCTATTCAAGTCCTCTGTCCAATTTTTAATTGGATGGTTTGTCTTGTTGTTGAGTTCTAGATGTTAAGTTGTTCTCTATATATTCTGGTTATTAATCCATTAGAAGATATATGATTTGCAAATACTTTCTCCCATTCTGTGGTCTTTCTTTTCACTCTCTTGATAGTGTTATTTTATGCACAATGTTTTTAATTTGAATAACATCCAATTCACTATTTTCTTTTGTTGCTTTTTCTTTTCATTTCATATTAAAGAAACCATTGCCAAATAGAACACATATTTGCCTCTATGATTTCATATAATTGTAACTATTAAATTTAGGTTTTCGTTCTATTTTGAGTTATTTTTTATATGTGGTATGAAAGTGCAACTTCATCCTTTTTATTCATATTTTGTCATATCCACTTTTCTCTTCATCATTTGTTGTTCTTCCCTCTTTAAATAATCTTGGCTCTCTTGTTGAAAAACCAATAGACCTTAGATATGTGGGTTTATTTCTGGGTTTCCAATTCTACCCCATTGGCCTATATGTCTGTCCTTATGCCAGCTCTACATTGTTCTGAGTATTGTAACTTTGTAGTAATATTTGAAATTTGAAAATTTGAGCCCTCTAATTTTGTTTTCTTTTTTCAATTATGTTTTAGCTATTTGAAGTTTTTTGAGATTCCCTATAAGATTTAGGATGAGATTTTCCATTTCTTTACAAATGCCACTGGGATTTTGATGGGTATTACATTGAATCTGTAGATCACTTTGGGTAATATTGACATCTTAACATTATTAAGTCTTCCACTTCATGAACACAGGATAGTTTTCTGTTTACTTGTGTCTTCATTTTCTTTAGGATATATTTTGCAATTTTCAGTATATGAGTCTTTTTACTTCCTTGTTAAATTTATTCCTAAGTATTGTTTATTGATGCCATTGTAAATGAAATTGTTTTCTTAATTTCCCTTTTGGATTGCTTATGCTAGTATGTGGAAATAAAGCTGATTTTTGTATGTTTATTTTGTATGCTGCAACTTTGCTGAATTTGTCTATGAGTTCTAACAGGTGTGTGTGTGTGTGTGTGTGTGTGTGTGTGTATGTTTTATGGTTTACAAAAGTAAAATCATGTCATCTGATGATATAGTTTTATAATTTCCTTTCCAATCTGGAAGCCATTTATTTTCTTATTTTTTGCCTAGTTTCTCTGGCTAGAATTTCTACTAATACATTGAACGTTGAATCTAGGTGATAAAAGCAGACATCCTTGTCTTGTTCCTGATCTTAACGGGAAATATTTTGGTCTTTCATCCTTGAGTATTATGTTAGCTGTGTTTTTGTTTTTGTTTTTTTAACTTGGCTTTCATTATATTGGTAAACTTCCCTTATATTCCTAGTTTATTGACTGTTTTTTTTTTTTTTTTTTTTTTTTTTTT
>NW_006778156.1:683122-701166 GCF_000442215.2 Lipotes vexillifer | reverse complement strand
GCGGAGCACAGGCTCCGGACGCGCAGGCACAGCGGCCATGGCTCACGGGCCCAGCCGCTCCGCGGCATGTGGGATCTTCACAAACCAGGGCACGAACCCGCGTCCCCTGCATCGGCAGGCGGACTCTCAACCACTGCGCCACCAGGGAAGCCCGACTGTTTTTTATCATGAAACGGTGCTTCCTTTTTTCAAATATATATGGACACATTTTATATTTCAAATATATATGGTCAAAATTTATATGGTCATATTTTCCCCTTTAATCTACTCATGTGATACATTACATTGATTGTTTTTCATACATTAAATCCACTCTTACATTCCTGGGATAAATCCTATTTGGTCTTGGTATATAATTCTTTTAATATGCTGTTGGATTAGGTTTGCTAGTATTTTCTTGAGGATTTCTGAATCTATATACATAAAAGATATTGGTTTGCAGTTTTCTTTTCTTGCAGTGTCTTTGTCTAACTTTGCTTTCAGGGCAATGCTGGCTTCATAGAATGATTTAGAAAATGTCCTTTCTTCATATTTTTGGGAAAAGTTTGAGAAATGTTGGTGTTTAGCATTTTTTAAATGTTTGATAGAATATATCAAACATTTGGTAGTGGGCTTTTGTTTTGGGGAGGTTTTTATTAGGGATTTAATCTTCTTGGTTTTAATCAGCCTATTCAGATTTTCTGATTTTTATTTCTTCCTCAGTCAGTCTTGATAGTTTGTGTGTTTATCAGAATTTGCACATTTAATCCAGATATCCAATTTATTATTTGTTTTGAATTTTATTTTATTTATTATTTTATGCAGCAGGTTCTTATTAGTTATCAATTTTATACATATTAATATATGTATATATTACATATATTAATGTATATATTACATTATATGTATATATTATATATACATATATATGTATACATATATATGTATATATAATATATGTATATATTATATATGCATATGTAATATATACATTAATATATGTATATATTACATATATTATATGCCATATACATATATATAATATATGTATATGGCATATAATATATGCCAATCCCAATTTCCCAGTTCATCCAATTTAGTGTCATGCTGTTGTTCATAATATACTCATAATGATTTTATTCCTGTAAAATCAGTAAAGTTCCTTTTTTTTTTTTTTTTTTGCGGTACATGGGCCTCTCACTGTTGTGGCCTCTCCTGATACAGAGCACAGGCTCTGGACGTGGAGGCTCACCAGCCATGTCTCACAGACTCAGCTGCTCTGCAGCATGTGGGATCTTCCTGGACCGGGGCGCGAACCTGTGTCCCCTGCTTTGGCAGGTGGACTCTAAACCACTGTGCCACAAGTGAAACCCACAAAGTTCTCTTTTTAATTTCACAATTTAATAATTTGTGTCTTCTCTTTGATTTAGTCAATCTAGTTAAAAGTTTGTCAGTTTTGTTGATCTTTATAAAAAACTTTTGACTGTTAATTTTTTCTATTGTTATTCTTTTTATATTTAATTTATCTCTACTCTTATATGTAGTATTTCCTTCCCTCTTCTAGCTTTGAGTTTAGTTTGCACTTTATCTTCTACTTCCTCAAATTGTACCATTCAGTCTTTCTTCTTTTTAATGAATTCATATATAGTTATAAACTTCTATCTTATCACTGCTTTTACTGCATCCTATAAGTTTTTGTATGCTGTTTTCATTTTCTTTTGTATTTAGCTATTTTATAGTTCACCTTGTGATTTATTTTTGACCCTTTGGTTATGTAAGTGTACGCTGTTTATTTACCACGTATCTGTGAGTTTTCCAGTTTTCTTTCAGTTATTGTTATTTAGCATTATTTCACTGCTCTCAGAAAACACACTTTATATAATTTCAATCTTTTTAAATTTGTTAAAATTTGTTTTGTGGCCTCACATATGGTCTCTTCTGGAGAATAGTCTATGTACACTTGAGAAATATGTATATTCTGGTATTCTTGGTTGAAGTGTTTCTCAGGTATCTGTTAAGTAGGTCTAGTTGTTTTATAGGGTTATTCAAGCCCTCTCTTTCCTTATTTTACCCAGTCTTGGTGTTCATTCCATTATTAAAATTGAGGTATTCAAGTCTCCAAACATTATTCTAGATCTGTATAGCTCTCTCCTCAATTTAGTCAACTAATACTTCATATATTTAGTGGCTCTATTGTTAGATATATGTATGTTTAAATATGTTATATCCTCTTGGATTGAGCCTTAATCAATATATAATGTCCTTCTTGATCTCCTGTAATCTTTTATTACTTAGTATCTATTTGGCTGGTAATTATATAACCACTCCAGCTCTGTTTTGGTTGAGTTTCTTGGAATATCATTTTAAATTCTTTTACTTTTCACCACTTTGTTTCGTTTCATCTACTATCTTGTAGATTGTATATAAATGAATCATGTCTTTGTATCCATTTTTTTCCATTACCTATCTTTTAACTGAAGATTTTTATTCATTTACATTTAAATTAGTGATAATAAAATATTTCTGTCTCTGTGTATTTTTTAAAGAATGATTCATTTTAAAAAAGTATTTTTCCAGTTTTATTCAGATATAATTGACAAACAGCACAGTATAATTTTAAAGTGCATAGCATAATGATTTGACTTATCTACACCATGAAATAATTACCACAATAAGTTTAGTGAATATGCATCAACTGTATAGATAAAAAATTAAAGAAATAGAAAAAAAATGTTTCTCTTGTGGTGGGAACTCTTTAGGATTTACTCTCTTAACAACTTTCTTAAATAACATACAGCAGTGTTAATTATGTTTATCATTTTGTACATTATATAAATAATACTTACTTGCCTTATAACTGTAGTTTGTACATTTTGACTACCTTCATCAAATTGCCCTTTCCCCTTACCCTGGTCCCTTGTAACCACAAATATGAAATTTTTTCTACGAATTTGTTTTGGGTTTTTTGTGGCTCTTTTTGAAGTATAGTTGGACTATACCATTTTGTTAGTTCCTGGTACACAATATAGTAATTTGCTATTTCTATACATTTTACAACAATCACCATGAGAAGTCTAGTTACTATCTGTAACCATACAAACATATTACATAATTATTAACTATATTCCCCATACTGTATATTTCATACCTGTGACTCACTTATTTGTAATTGAAAGTTTGTACCTCAATATCCCCCACCTATTTCTCTCCTCCTATCCCTGCCCTCTGGCAACCACCTGTTTTTTCTCTGTATCCATGATGGTGTTTCTGTTTAGTTGAGTTTGTTAGTATGCCTTTTTTATTTTAGATTCCACATATAAGTGAAATCATACAATATTTTTCTTTCTTTTTTTGACTTATTTCATTTAGCATTAATACACTCTAGGCCCATCCATGTTGTCACAAATGGAAATATTTCATTCAGTTTTATGGCTGATATATATATATATATATATATCACATCTTCTTTAACAATTTATCTATTAATGGACACTGAGATTGCTCCCATACCTTGACTATTGCAAATAGTGATGAAACAAACAGATATACATATATCCTTTTGAATTAGGGTTTGTATTATTTTTCATAGATGCACAGAATGAAATTACTTGATTCCATAGCAATTCTATCTTTAGTTATTTGAGAAAATTTCATACTGTTTTCTATAGGCTACACCAATTTACATTCCCGCCAACAGTGCATGAGTGTTCCCTTTTCTTCACATTGTCCCCAAAACTTCGTTTTTCTTGTCTTGTTGATAATAGCCATGCTGACAGATGTGAGGTGATATCTCACTGTGGTTTGTATTTGCATTTCCCTTAAGATTAGTGATGATTCAGGTCCTCTAAATAGACATTTAAATCAAATTGTTTGTTTATTATTTTGATGTTGTTTTATAAATTCTTCAAATATTTTGAATATCAACGTTTTATCAAATATATTGTTTGCAAATATCTTCTTCCATTCAGAAAGTTGCCTTTTGTTGTTTTTGACAGTTTTCTTCACTGTGCCAAAGTGTTTTTTTTGTGTTATTGTTGTTTTGTTTTGTTTTTTGTAGTCCCATTTGAATCCCATTTATTTATTTTTGCTTTTGTTGTCCTTGCATGAGGAGACAGATCCAAGAAATTGTTGCTAAGTATGATGTCACAAAGATTACTGTCATGATTTCTTCTAGGAGTTTTATGGCTTTAGGTCTTACATTTAAGTTTTTAATCAGTTTTGACATTGTTTTTGTATATGGTGTAAAAAATGGTCCAGTTACTCTCTTTTATTTGTAGTTGTCTAGTTTTTCCAACACCATTTACTGAAAAGACGGTCTTTTCCTCATTGTTATATTCTTGCTTCTTTGCCATAGATTAATAGACCATATAACCATGGTGTTACTTCTGGACTCTCTATTCTGTTCTATTTATTTATATGTCAGTTTTTGTGTCAGTACCATGTTATTTTGATTACTGTAATTATAACCTAAAATCAGGGACTGTGATAAGTCCAGCTTTGTTTTTTCTTTTTTTCTTTTCCTTTTACATTTTATTTTATTTTTATTTATTTACCATCTTTATTGGGGTATAATTGCTTTACAATGGTGTGTTAGTTTCTGCTTTATAACAGAGTGAATCAGTTATACATATACATATGTTCCCATATCTCTTCCCTCTTTGTCTTTTTTTTAACATCTTTATTGGGGTATAATTGCTTTACAATGGTGTGTTAGTTTCTGCTTTATAACAGAGTGAGTCAGTTATACATATATATATGTTCCCATATCTCTTCCCTCTTTGTCTCCCTCCCTCCCACCCTCCCTATCCCACCCCTCCAGACAGCCACAAAGAACCGAGCCGGTTTCCCTCTGTGCCGTGCGGCTGCTTCCCACTGGCTATCTACCTTACGTTTGTTAGTATATATATGTCCACGTTTCTCTCTCACCCTATCACACCTCACCCTTCCCCCTCCCCATATCCTCAAACCTGTTCTCCAGTAGGTCTGTGCCTTTATTCCTGTTTTACCCCTAGGTTCTTCATAACATTTTTTTTCTTAAATTCCATATATATGTGTTAGCATACGGTATTTGTCCTTCTCTTTCTGACTTACTTCACTCTGTATGACAGACTTTAGATCTATCCACCTCATTACAAATAGCTCAATTTCGTTTCTTTTTATGGCTGAGTAATAATCCATTGTATATATGTGGCACAACTTCTTTATCCATTCATCCGACGATGGGCACTTAGGTTGTTTCCATCTCTGGGCTATTGTAAATAGAGCTGCAATGAACATTTTGGTACATGACTGTTTTTGAATTCTGGTTTCCTCAGGGTATATACCTAGTAGTGGGATTGCTAGGTCATATGGTAGTTCTATTTGTAGTTTTTTAAGGAACCTCCATACTGTTCTCCATAGTGGCTGAACCAATTCACATTCCCACCAGCAGTGCAAGAGTGTTCCCTTTTCTCCACACCCTCTCCAGCATTTATTGTTTCTAGATTTTTTGATGATGGCCATTCTGACTGGTGTGAGATGATACCTCATTGTAGTTTTGATTCGCATTTCTCTAATGATTAATGATGTTGAGCATTCTTTCATGTGTTTGTTGGCAGTCTGTATATCTTCTTTAGAAAAATGTCTATTTAGGTCTTCTGCCCATTTTTGGATTGGGTTGTTTATTTTTTTGTTATTGAGCTGCATGAGCTGCCTGTAAATTTTAGACATTAATCCTTTGTCAGTTGATTCATTTGCAAATATTTTCTCCCATTCTGAGGCCTGTCTTTTGGTCTTGTTTATGGTTTTCTTTGCTGTGCAAAAGGTTTGAAGTTTCATTAGGTCCCATTTGTTTATTTTTGTTTTTATCTCCATTACTCAAGGAGATGGGTCAAGAAGGCTCTTGCTGTGATTTATGTCATACAGTGTTCTGCCTATGTTTTCCTCTAAGAGTTTGATCGTTTCTGGCCTTACATTTAGGTCTTTAATCCATTTTGAGCTTATTTTTGTGTATGGTGTTAGGGAGTGATGTAAACTCATACTTATACATTTACCTGTCCAGTTTTCCCAGCACCACTTATTGAAGAGGCTGTCCTTTCTCCACTGTAGGTTCCTGCCACATTTATCAAAGATAAGGTGTCCAAATGTGTGTGGGTTTATCTCTGGGCTTTTTATCTTATTCCATTGATCTATCTTTCTGTTTTTGTGCCAGTACCATACTGTCTTGATTACTGTAGCTTTGTAGTATAGTCTGAAGTCAGGAAGCCTGATTCCTCCAGCTCTATATTTTGTTCTCAAGATGGCTTTGGCTATTCTGGGTCTTCTGTGTTTCTATACAAATTGTGAAATTTTTTGTTCTAGTTCTGTGAAAAATGCCACTGGTAGTTTGATAGGGATTGCTTTGAATCTATAGATTGCTTTGGGAAGTAGAGTCATTTTCACAATGTTGATTCTTCCAATCCAAGGACATGGTATATCTCTCCATCTGTTTGTATCATCTTTAATTTCTTTCATCAGTGTCTTATAATTTTCTGCATACAGGTCTTTTGTCTCCTTAGGTAGGTTTATTCCTAGATATTTTATTCTTTTTTTTGCAGTGGTAAATGGGAGTGTTTTCTTGATTTCACTTTCAGATTTTTCATCATTAGTATATAGGAATGCCAGAGATTTCTGTGCATTAATTTTGTATCCTGCTACTTTACCCAATTCATTGATTAGCTCTAGTAGTTTTCTGACAGCATCTTTAGGATTCTCTATGTATAGTATCATGTCATTTGCAAACAGAGACAGCTTTACTTCTATTTTTCTGATTTGGATTCCTTTTATTTTCTTTTCTTCTCTGATTGCTGTGGCTAAAACTTCCAAAATTATGTTGAATAAGAGTGGTGAGAGTGGGCAACCTTGTCTTGTTCCTGACCTTAGTGGAAATGCTTTCAGCTTTTCGCCATTGAGGATGATGTTGGCGGTGGGCTTGTCATATACGGCCTTTATTATATTGAGGAAAGTTCCCTCTACACCTACTTTCTGCAGGATTTTTATGATAAATGGTGTTGAATTTTGCCAAAAGCTTTCTCTGCATCTATTGAGATGATCATATGGTTTTTCTCCTTCAATTTGTTAATATTGTTAATCACATTGATAGAATTGCGCATATTGAAGAATCCTTGCATTCCTGGAATAAACCCCATTTGATCATGGTGTATGATCCTTTAATGTGCTGTTGGATTCTGTTTGCTAGTATTTTGTTGAGGATTTTTGCATCTATGTTCATCAGTGTTATTGGCCTGTAGTATTCTTTGTGACATCCTTGTCTGGTTTTGGTATCAACGTGATGGTGGCCTCACCTCGTAGAATGAGTTTGGGAGTGTTCCTCCCTCTGCTATATTTTGGAAGAGTTTGAGAAGGATAGGTGTTAGCTCTTCTCTAAATGTTTGATAGAATTTGCCTGTGAAGCCATCTGGTCCTGGGCTTTTGTTTGTTGGAAGATTTTTAATCACAGTTTCAATTTCAGTGCTTGTGATTGGTCTGTTCATATTTTCTATTTCTTCCTGATTCAGTCTTGGCAGTTTGTGCATTTCTAAGAATTTGTCCATTTCTTCCAGATTGTCCATTTTATTGGCATAGAGTTGCTTGTAGTAATCCCTCATGATTTTTTGTATTTCTGCAGTGTCAGTTGTTACTTCTCCTTTTTCATTTCTGATTCTATTGATTTGAGTCTTCTCCCTTATTTTCTTGATGAGTCTGGCTAATGGTTTATCAATTTTGTTTATCTTCTCAAAGAACCAGCTTTTAGTTTTATTGATCTTTGCTATTGTTTCCTTCATTTCTTTTTCATTTATTTCTGATCTGATTTTTATGATTTCTTTCCTTCTGCTAACTCTGGGGTTTTTTTGTTCTTCTTTCTCTAATTGCTTGAGGTGCAAGGTTAGGTTGTTTATTCGAGATGTTTCCTGCTTCTTAAGGTGGGCTTGTATTGCTATAAACTTCCCTCTTAGCACTGCTTTTGCTGCATCCCATAGGTTTTGGGTCGTTGTATCTCCATTGTCATTTGTTTCTAGGTATTTTTTAATTTCCTCTTTGATTTCTTCAGTGATCACTTCGTTATTAAGTAGTGTATTGGTTAGCATCCATGTGTTCGTATTTTTTACCGATCTTTTCCGATAATTCGTATCTAGTCTCATGGCCTTGTGGTCGGAAAAGATACTTGATACAATTTCAGTTTTCATAAATTTACCAAGGCTTGATTTGTGACCCAAGATATGATCTATCCTGGAGAGTCTTCCATGAGCACTTGAGAAAAATTTGTATTCTGTTGTTTTTGGATTGAGTGTCCTATAAATATCAATTAAGTCCAACTTGTTTTATGTATCATTTAAAGCTTCTGTTTCCGTATTTATTTTCATTTTGGATGATCTGTCCATTGGTGAAAGTGGGGTGTTGAAGTCCCCTACTATGAATGTGTTACTGTCGATTTCCCCTT
Source organism: Lipotes vexillifer (assembly GCF_000442215.2). Classification (NCBI taxonomy): domain Eukaryota; kingdom Metazoa; phylum Chordata; class Mammalia; order Artiodactyla; family Lipotidae; genus Lipotes; species Lipotes vexillifer. The sequence goes on along the minus strand of NW_006778156.1, from coordinate 692,729 downwards.
TTATGGCTGTTAGTTTTTCCTTATGTATTGAGGTGCTCCTATGTTGGGTGCATAAATAGTTATAATTGTTATATCTTCTTCTTGGATCAATCCCTTAATCATTATGTAGTGTCCTTCTTTGTCTCTTCTGATAGTCCTTATTTTAAAGTCTATTTTGTCTGATATGAGAATTGCTACTCCAGCTTTCTTTTGGTTTCCATTTTCATGGAATATCTTTTTCCATCCCCTTACTTTCAGTCTGTATGTGTCTCTAGGTCTGAAGTAGGTCTCTTGTAGACAGCATATATATGGGTCTCGTTTTGTTATCCATGCAGCCAATCTGTGTCTTTTGGTGGGAGCATTTAGTCCATTTACATTTAAGGTAATTATCGATATGTATGTTCCTATTCCCATTTTCTAAATTGTTTTGGGTTCGTTATTATAGGACTTTTCCTTCTGTTGTGTTTTTGTGTAGAGAAGTTCCTTTAGCATTTGTTGTAGAGCTGGTTTCGTGGTGCTGAACTCTCTCAGCTTTTGCTTGTGTGCAAAGGTTTTAATTTCTCCATCCAATCTGAATGAGATCCTTGCTGGGTAGAGTAATCTTGGTTGCAGGTTTTTCTCCTTCATCACTTTCAGTATGTCCTGCCACTCCCTTCTGGCTTGTAGAGTTTCTGCTGAGAGATCAGCTGTTAACCTTATGGGGATTCCCTTGTGTGTTATTTGTTTTTTTCCCTTGCTGCTTTTAATATGCTTTCTTGTATTTAGTTTTTGACAGTTTGATTAATACCTGTCTTGGCCTATTTCTCCTTGAATTTATCCTGTATGGGACTCTCTGTGCTTCCTGGACTTGATTAACTATTTCCTTTCCCATATTAGGGAAGTTTTCAACTATAATCTCTTCAAATATTTTCTCAGTCCCTTTCTTTTTCTCTTCTTCTTCTGGAACCCCTATAATTCGAATGTTGGTGCGTTTAATGTTGTCCCAGCGGTCTCTGAGACTGTCGTCAGTTCTTTTCACTCTTTTTTCTTTATTCTGCTGTGCAGTAGTTATTTTCACTTTTTCATCTTCCAGGTCACTTATCCGTTCTTCTGCCTCATTTATTCTGCTATTGGTCCCATCTAGAGTATTTTTCATTTCATTTATTGTGTTGTTCATCATTGTCTGTTTCATCTTTATTTCTTCTAGGTCCTTGTTAACTGTTTCTTGCATTTTGTCCACTCTATTTCCAAGATTTTGGATCATCTTTACTATCATTATTCTGAACTCTTTTTCAGGTAGACTGCCTATTTCCTCTTCATTTGTTAGGTCTGGTGGGTTTTTATCTTGCTCCTTCATGTGCTGTGTGTTTTTCTGTCTTCTCATTTTGCTTATCTTACTGTGATTGTGTTCAGCTTTCTGCAGGCTGCAAGTTCGTAGCTCCCGTTGTTTTTGATGTCTGTCTCCAGTGGCTAAGGTTGGTTCAGTGTGTTGTGTATGCTTCCTGGTGGAGTGGACTAGTGGCTGTGTTGTGGTGTATGAGGCTAGATCTTGTCTCTCTAGTGGGCAGGTTCCACGTCTGGTGGTGTGTTTTGGGGTGTCTGTGGACTTATTATGATTTAAGCAGCCTCTCTGCTAGGGGGTGGAGTTGTGTTCCTGCCTTGCTATATGGTTGGCATAGGTTGTACAGCACTGTAGCTTGCTGGTCGTTGAGTGAAGCTGGGTGCTGGTGTTGAGATGGAGATTTCTGGGAGATTTTCGCCGTTTTATATTATGTGGGGCTGGGAGGTCTCTTGTTGACGAGTGTTCTGAAGTTGGCTCTCCCACCTCAGAGGCAGAATCCTGACTCCTGGCTGGAGCAGCAAGAGCCTTTCATCCACTTGGCTCAGAATAAAAGGGAGAGAAAGTAAAGAGAATTAATAGAAGTAGGAGGAAATAGGAAAAAAAGAAAGAAAGCAAGAAAGAAAGGAGGGAAGGAAGGAAGGATGGAAGGAAGAAAGAAAGAAGAAAAGAAAGGAAGAAGGCAAGAAGGAAAGAAAGGAGGGATGGAGGGAGGAGGGAAGGAAGGAAAAAATACAGAAAGAAAGAAGATACAGTAAAATAAAATAAAGTATAATAAAGTTATTGAATTAAAAAAATAATTATTTAGAGGAAAAAAAAAAGGGACGGATAGAACCTTAGGACAAATGGTGGAAGCAAAGTTATGGAGACAAAATCTTACAGAGAAGCATACACATATACCCTCACAAAAAGAGGTAAAGGGGAAAAAATCATAAAACTTGCTCTCCAAGTCGACCTCCTCAATTTGGGATGATTCGTTGTCTAAAAGAGGGAAGGAAGGAATGAAAGATAGAAAGAAGGTAAAGTATAGTAGAGTTCTTTAAATTAAAATTAATTATTAAGGAATAAATTAAAAAAATCAATGGACGGATAGAACGCTAGGACAAATGGTGGAAGCAAACCTATACAGACAAGATCTCTCACAGAAGCATACACATACACATTCACAAAAAGAGGAAAAAGTGAAAAAATCATAGATCTTGCTCTAGAAGTCCGCCTCCTCGATTTGGGATGATTCGCTGTCTATTCATGTATTCCACAGAGGCAGGGTACATCAAGTTGATTGTGTAGCTTTAATCCGCTGTTTCTGAGGCTGCTGGGAGAGATGTCCCTTTTTCTTCTTTGTTCTCACAGCTCACAGGGGCTCAGCTTTCGATTTGGCCCTGCCTCTGTGTGTAGGTCGCTGCAGGGCATCTGTTTTTTGCTCAGACAGGACGGGGTTAAACGAGCCGCTGACTCGGGTCTCTGGCGCACTCAGACCGGGGGGAGGGAGGGGCACGGAGTACGGGGTGGGCCTGTGGCGGCAGAAGTCGGCGTGATGCTGCATCAGCCTGAGGCCCGCCGTGTGTTCTCCCTGAGAAATTGTCCCTGGATCCCGGGAACCTGGCAGTGTCGGGCTGCACAGGCTCCCTAGAAGAGGGTTGTGGATAGTGACCTGTGCTCACACACAGGCCCCTTGGTGGTGGCAGCAGCAGCCTTAGCGTCTCCCGCCCATCTCTGTGGTCCGAGCTTTCAGCCACGGCTCGCGGCCGTCGCTGGAGTCCGCGCTTTTAACCGCGGCTCATGCCCGTCTCTGAGGTTTCTCCCTCTAGCCGCGGCTCGTGCCCGTCTGTGGGGTCTGTGCTTTTAGCCGCGGCTCGCGCCCGTTTCTGGAGTTCATTTATGCAGCCCTCTTAAAACCCCTCTCCTCGCGCACCAGGAAACAAATGGGGAAGAAAAAGTCTCTTGCCTCCTCAGCAGGTGCAGACTTTTCCCCGGACTCCCTCCAGGCTAGCCGTGGCGTGCTAACCCCTTCGGGCTATGTTCAAGCCGCCAACCCCAGTCCTCTCCCTGAGCTCCGACTGAAACCGGAGCCTCGGCTCACAGCGCCACCCGTCCCGGCGGGTGAGCACACAACCCTCTTGGGCTGGTGAGTGCCGGTCGGCACCAATCCTCTATGCGGGAATCTCTCCGCTTTGCCCCCCGCACCCCTGTTGCTGTGCTCTCCTCCATGGCTCTGAAGCTCATCACTCCACCTCCCGCAATCTCTGCCCGCGAAGGGGCTTCCTAGTGTGTGGAGACCTTTCCTCCTTCACAGCTCCCTCCCACTGGTGCAGGTGCTGTCCCTATTCTTTTGTCTCTGTTGTTAATTAATTTTTTCTTTTGCCCTACCCAGGTATATGGGGAGTTTCTTGCCTTTTGGGAGGTCTGAGTTCTTCCTCCATCGTTCAGTAGGTGTTCTGTAGGAGTTGTTCCACATGTAGATGTATTTCTGGTGTATTTGTGGGGAGGAAGGTGATCTCCGCGTCTTACTCCTCCGCCATCTTTCCACCGCCCCTCACCTTTTATTTCTTTCTTAAGTATCATAGTTTTCTGAGCACAGGTCTTTTGCCTCCTTAGGTAGATTTATTCTTAGGTATTTTATTCTTTTTGATGTGATGGTACATTGGATTTTTTTCCTTAATCTCTCTGATTTTTCACTCTTAGTGTATAGGAATGCAAGAGATTTCTGTGTACTAATTTTGTATCCTGTAACTTTACCAAATTCATTTAAGAGCTCTAGTAGTATTCTAATAACATCTTTAGGATTTTAATGTATAGTATCATATCATCTGCAAACAGTGGCAATTTTACTGCTTTTTTTCCAATTTGGATTACTTTTATTTATTTTTATTTTCTGGTAACCATGGCTAGGCCTTCCATAACTGAATTGAATAAGAGTGGCAAAAGTGGACTTCTGTGTCTTGTTCCTGATCTTAGAGGAAATGCTTTCAGTTTTTCACCATTGAGAATGATGTTTGCTGTGGGTTTGTCATATAGGGCCTGTATTATGTTGAGATATGTTCCCTCTATGCCCACTTTTTGGACAGTTTTTAGCATAAATGGATTTTGAATTTTGTCAAAAGATTTTTCTGCATCTATTGATATCATATTTTTTTTCCTTTAATTTGTTAATATGGTGTATTACATTGATTGATTTGTACATATTGCATATATTGCATCCCTGGGATAAATCCCACTTGATCATACTGTATGATCCTTTTAATGTGTTGTTGGATTCGGTTTGCTAGTATTTTGTTGAGGATTTTTGCCTCTATGTTCATCAGTGATATTGGTCTTTAATTTTCTTTTTCTGTGATATCTTGTCTGGTTTTGATATCAGGGTGATGGTGGCCTCATAGCATGAGCTTGGGAGTGTTCCTTCTTCTGCAACTTTTTGGAAGAGTTTCGGAAGTGTACGTGTTAACTCTTCTCTAAATGTTTGATAGAATTTGCCTGTAAAGCTACCTGGGCCTGGACTTTTGTATGTTGCAAGATTTTTTTCACAGTTTCAATTTCAGTTCTTGTGTTTTGTCTGTTCATATTTTCTATTTATTCCTGGTTCAGTCTTGAAAGGTTGCAGCTTTCTAAGAGTTTGTCCATTTCTTCTAGTCTGTCCATTTTATTTGTATATAGATTCTTGTAGTAAACTCTAATGATCTTTGTATTTATATGGTGTCCATTGCAACTTATTTTTCACTTCTAATTTTATTGATCTGAATCCTCTCCCTCTTTTTCTCTTGATGAGTCGGGCTAAAGGTTTATCAAGTTTGTTTATCTTCTCAAAGTAATAGCTTTTAGTTTCATTGATCTTTGCTATTTTTTTCTTTGTCTCTATTTCATTTATTTCTGCTCTGATTTTTATGATTTGTTTCCTTATACTAACTTTAGGGTATTTTTGTTCTTTCTCTCGTTGCTTTAGGTATAAGATTAGGTTGTTTATTTGAGAATTTTCTTGTTTCCTGAGGTAGAACTGTATTGTTATAAACTTCTCTCTTAGAACTCCTTTTGCTGCATTCCATAGGTTTTTGATTGTTGTGTTTTTGTTGTCATTAGTCTGTAGGTATTTTTTTGATTTCCTCAGTGATCCTTTATTATTTAGTAACATAGTGTTTAGTGCCCATGTGTTTGTGTTCTTTACAATTTTTTTCCCTTAATTGATTTCTAATCTCATAGCATTGTTGTTGGAAAGGAGGCTTGATATGATTTCAATTTTCTTAAATTTATGGAGTCTCTATTTGTGACCCACAATGTGATGTTTCCTGGAGAATATTCCATGTGCACTTGAGAAGAAAATTTAATCTGTTGCTTTCAGATGGAACATTCTTTAAGTATCAGTTAAGTCCATCTGGTCTAATGTGTCACTTAAGGCTTGTGTTTCCTTGTTGATTTTGTGTTAGGATGATGTATCCATTGGTGTAAGTAGGATGTTAATAACACCCACTATTATTTTGTTACTGTTGATTTCCCCTTTATGGTTCTTAGCATTTGCCTTGTTTATTGAGGTGCTCCTGTGTTCAGTGCATATATATTTACAATTGTTTTTTTCTTCTTCCTGGATCGATCCCTTGATCATTATGTAGTGTCCTTTCTTGTCTCTTGTAATAGTCTTTATTATAAAGTCTATTTTGTCTGATTTGAGTATTGCTACTCCAGCTTTCTTCTGATTTCCATTTGCATGGAATATCTGTTTCCATCCCCTCACTTTCCATCTGTATGTGTCCCTGGGTGTGAAGTGGGTCTCTTGTAGATAACATATGTACAAGTTTTGGTTTTGTATCCATTCAACCAATCTGTGTCTTTTGGTTGGAGCATTTAATCCACTTCATTTAATGTAATTATTGATATGTATGTTCCTATTGCCATTTTCTTTATTGACTGGGTTTGTTTTTGTAAGTCTTTTTCTTCTCTTGTGATTCCCGCTTCAAGAAGGTCCTTCAGCATTTGTTGTAAAGCTGGTTTGGTTGTGCTGAATTCTTTTAGCTTTTGCTTGTTTGTAAAGCTTTTTATTTCACTGTCAAATATGAATGAGAACCTTGCTGTGTAGAATATTCTTGGTTGTAGGTTTTTCTCTTTCATGACTTTAAATGTCACTCCCTTCTGGCTTGAGGAGTTTCTGCTGAAAAATCCACTGATAACCTTATGGGGATTACCGTATATATTATTTGTTGCTTTTCCCTTGCTGTTTTAAATTTTTTATTTGTACTTAATTTTTATTAGTTTGATTAACATGTGTTTTGGCATGTTTCTCCTTGGGTTTATCCTGTTAGGGACTCTCTGAACTTTCTGGACTTGGGTGACTATTTCGTTTCTAATGTTAAGGAAGTTTTTAACTATAATCTCTTGAAATATTTTATTAGACAATTTCTTCTTTCTCTTCTTCTTCTAGGACCCCTATAATTCTAACGTTGGTGTGTTTAATGTTGTCTCAGAGGTCACTGAGACTGTCCTCTTTTCTTTTTATTCTTTTATTTCTTTATTCTGTTCTGTGGCAATTATTTACACCTTTCTATCTTCCAGCTGATTTATCTGTTCTTCTGCCTCAGTTATTCTAGTATTGATTCCCTCTAGTGTATTTTTCATTGAAGTTATCATTTTGTTCATCACTGTTTGTTCTTTAGCCTTCTAGGTCTCTGTTAAACATTTCTTGTATATTCTGGATCTGTGCCTTCATTTTTTTCCCTAGGTCTTGGATCACCTTTACTATCATTATTCTAAATCCTTTTTCAGGTAGATTGCCTATTTCTTCTTCATTTATTTGTTCTTTTAGGTTTTTACCTTGCTCCATATGCAACATATTCCTCTGTCTTCTCATTTTGTCTAAATTGATGTGTTTTCAGTCTCCTTCCCACAGGCTGCTGGGTTGTAGTTCTTCTTGCTTCTGGTATCTTACCCTTGTTGTGTGAAGTTGGTCCAGGGGCTTGTGTTGGCTTACTGGTTGGGGAGGACTGGTGCCTGCCCTCTGGTGTATACAGCTGGGTCTTTTCCCTCTGATAGCTGCATCAGTGTTTGTGTGTATGTGTGTATGTGTGTGTGTGTGTGTGTGTGTGTGTGTGTGTGGTATCTGTGAGCTTAGTGCAACTTCAGGCAGCTTATTTGTTGATGGGTGGGACTCTGTCCCTGTCTTGCCTATTGTTTGGACTAAGGCGTCCAACAGTGGAGCTTGCAGGCTGTTGGTTGGAGCCTCATCTTGCTGCCAAGATGAGGCATTCTGGGAGAGCTCATAACAATCAATATTCCCAGGGGGCAGGAACTGTCTGGTGGTCCAGTGGCCTGGTCTCAGTGCTCCCACCATTGGGGCTCAGTTGTGACCTATGGCCAAGAAACCAAAACCCTGCAAGAGACACAGTACAGTCAAGTAAAAAAAAAAAAAATTAAAAAGACAAAAGCCAAGGCAAATAATAAAAACAAAACCAAACAAAGACAAAAGCAAACAAGAGAAATGAATAATAAAAAACACAGAAAACTAAAAACAGGAAACAACAAACAAAACAAAAAAAAATCCAAAAGCAGAACAAATAAAAACAAAACAAAAACAAAAAACAAACTGAAAAATGCAAAGAAAACCAAAAACAAACACACAAAAAAATGACAGGAAAAAAGAAAAACAACAAAAATTAAAAAAAAAACAAAACAACATCAAAAAAAAACAGAAAAGAAAAAATAAAGAAATCAACATAGAAAAATATATCAAAAAAGTAAAAAAAGAATAAATAATAATAATAATAAAACCCCCAACAAAACAAAACATATATTTCTTGAGGTCTCCACTATCAAGGTCCTTGCCCACATGGTGAGCCACAGGTAAGCCCCACCTCCTCAGGAGGCCCTCCAAGATCTCTAGATAGGTCTCTGGACCCACTGTGTGGCCACTGTGGGGTAGCTCAGACTCTGACTTGGCTCAACTCTTGTGTGTACTTGCCTCCAAATTTCACAGCTGCTAAAGCTATATTGGTGTTAGTTGTGGGAACACTCATTGTTCATTCATATTTTCCACAGACCTTGGAATTACCAAGCCCATCACAGGGGTTTAATCCATGGCTTGTGCAGCTGCATGGGGAGATTTCAGTTCCTCTTCCTTAGATGCACAACCCCTGTGGCTGAGCTTTGGTTTCAGCCCCACCTCTCTGTGTGGGCCACCCTAGGGCTTCTGTTTCTCGCCCAGGTGAAAATGGGCCAAGTCAGTGACTGAAGGGGGGCACACTTGCTTGCTTATGTGGGAGAGCGATAGGTGTCAATGACTGTGGTGCCTGCTTGCTCTGAAGGGATCCCTCTCTAGTGCCTGCAGGGGCAGGGTCTGGCAGGGAGCAGCAACAGACAGGGGTGCACTCGCTCTGGTGGGAGTCCCTCCTATTGCCCACAGAGTCAGGGGATGGTGTGTGGGGAGAGAAGCCATGATGGAGACCTTGTCCCTTTTGCTCCACTCAACAATGGCACCTCACTTCCAAGGCAATCTGTGCTTCCTCCAGGAACAGTCCTGGCTGTGGAGCTCCTCTCACTCATCATTTCAGGCTGTCTTGGCACAGCTGATCTACACACTCCCGTCCCTTCAGGCCACCTCCATGCAGCCAACAGCAGTCCTCTCCCAGGGTCTGCTCTCTTCATCCCATGCTTCAGCACCCAGCCCCCACCAGCCTTGGTGGACGCCCTTCTCAGCCTGGGGTGTGCAGTGTTGTAGCACAGACCATCTGTGCAAATCTTGCTCTGTCTTACCTGCCACAGATCATCTGCTGCCCTTCCAATAACCCCCAAAGTCACCCCTGCCCTCTATTTCTGCATATCCATATCTTGTTGTTGGTGAGGGGCTCTCCCTGGGTGCAGTAACCTATCCCTTCCTTCAGCTCCTCCCCCAGGAATGTGGGTTCCATCTCATTTCTTCTTTTCTTTTTCTTCCCTTTGTGAGACTCCTTCACCCTACCCTGTTGTGCAGGGGTCTTTTCTTGACCTTTCAGGTGTCTGAGGTCCTCTGTTAGTGTTTAGCAGGTGTTCTGTGCAAATTGTTCCATTTGCAGATGTATTCTTGGTGTACTTGTGAGGAGAGTTGAACCTCGGGTCTTCCTATTCTGCCATCTTGACCAGGATTCCCTTTTCTTGATGCTTTGTTTTTCTCTTGCTGCCTTTAAAAGTCTTTAAATTTTACCAGTTTAATTGTGATATGTCTTCATGTTGGTCTCTTTGAGTTTATCTTGTTGCAGACTCTCTGTGATTCCTGTACCTGGAAATCTGTTTCTTTCTTCAGGTTTGGGAAGTTTTCCACCATAATTTCATCAAATACAGTTTCAATCTCTTTCC
>NW_006778156.1:659330-683096 GCF_000442215.2 Lipotes vexillifer | reverse complement strand
TTTTTTTTTTTTTTTTTTTTTTTTTTTTGCGGTACACAGACCTCTCACTGTTGTGGCCTCTCCCATTGTGGAGCACAGGTTCTGGACACGCAGGCTCAGTGACCATGGCTCACAAGCCCAGCCACTCTGTGGCATGTGGGATCTTCCCAGACTGGGGCATGAACTCATGTTCCTTGCATCGAAAGGTGGACTCTCAACCACTGCACCACCAGGGAAGCTCACATTTGTAAATATTTTTTAAAAATTTTGGCTATTCCATGTGGCATGTGTGATCTTAGTTCCCCAACCAGGGATTGAACCCACACCAACTGCATTGGAAGCGTGGAGTCTTAACCACTGGGCTGCCATGGAAGTCCCAAGTGCCCTCATTTTTAAAAATTTATTTATCTTTTTGCTGTTCTAATTGGATGCTTTCCATTATCCTATGTTACAGACCATTTTTCTGTATCACCTAGTGTGTAGTTCATTCCTTCTAGTGTGTTTTTCATTTCAGCTATTGTATTCTTCAGTTCCAACTTTTTATTTTTTTGTGGTATGTGGGCTTTTCACCATTGTAGCCCCTCCCGCTGTGGAGCACAGGCTCCAGACACGCAGGCTCAGCAGCCATGGTTCACGGGCCCAGCTGCTCCACTGCATGTGGGATCCTCCTGGGCCGGGGCATGAACCCACGTCCCCTGCATCAGCAGGCGGACTCTCAACCACTGCACCACCAGGGAAGCCCCCAACTTTTATTCTCTTTATATTTTCTAGTTTCTTGTAAAAATTATCATTGTGTTCATTTATTCTTTTCCTATGTTCAGTTAGCATTCTTAATATTAATGCTTTGAACTCTTTATCTGTCAAATTATTTATCTCTATTTCATTAGTATTCTTTTTAGGGTTTTTCTCTGTTCTTTTACTTGAAACAAATTCCTCTGTCTCCTCATATTTTTCAATTTGATCTGTCTCTATGAAATTAGGTTGAACAGTTATCTATTCTGCTCTTGAAGGGGTGTTCTAATGTGGGAGGATCCCTATGCAGTCTTCATGTGCCTAGTGCCTGGCAGTATAGTTGGATCTGAAGTGAGCATGGATCACATCTCCCCACGTGGCATGATGCTACCTATCACCTTCGTGGGATATGGGACTGGAGATGGAGCGGCTAAAGCTAGAGCCAGGTTAAATAAAACAGGAGCTACTCCTATGCTCACTGGCTGTCACCACCATATGGGGACAGGATCAGTAAGATCAGTGCTGAAGGTGCTGGTGCCCAAGGCTTGAGTGTCAGGGCTATGGTGGTTCTTTTACCTCTAAGTGTGCACTCTTCTCCCTCCTGGCAATGGTGCCTTTCTCCCAGAAATAAGTAGCTCTGAAGAAAGAGGGGCTGGAGCCACTGCCAGGTGCAGGCTGGGGCATGCACTGGGAAGTCCAAGTATGCCAGTGAGAGCTCCAGACATTTTCTGATTTGCCACCTCCATACATGCCAACTAGGTTCACCCTTGTCCCATTTGGATGTAGTGCTGGTTCCAAGCTGGCTCTGTCCCTTCCAAGTAGGCACTCTCCTTGGAAAAGGCAGCCTTTGTCAAACTGTGCTGGAACATGAGGAGCTGGAGCAGACACCCAGTGCAGGCCAGGGCTTGCAGTGCTGCAGTCATATGAAACTGGTCTGAGCCCCAAGCAATTTAATTTTGCTTCTTCTACCTTGTTCTCAGGAGTAAGCAACAATGTGCACACATTCTTCATGAGTGGAGTCTCAGTTTCTTTCAGGCTTCCTGTAAGTCCCACTGATTTTCAAACCAGCTAAGGGGAATCATCTGCCTGGTGTTGGACCTCAGTGTTGGGGTGCCCTGTATGTGGCTCAAACCCTTCACTCACCACAGATTTCCAAGCCCATGTTTTCCCTCTCTTCTTCTATGTCCCCTTCTAGGGCCAACCTGATCACTTCTCCTCCCTTTCTACCCAACTCCACTTGGATCTTTCTTTACAACCTTGGTTGTAGAAAGATCTTTCTTCCAGTCTTCAGTTTGTTTTATTGTGAGTAGTTCCACATGTAGACATATATTTGATGTGTTCATGGGGGGGAGGTGATCTCACCATCCTCCTACTCCACATCCTTATCTCCTCCACCACTTGAATTCATTTAATCATATTTTATAGTTGAAAAGATAATAGCACTGTCTGATATGGAGCTCAGTGCACATAAATAAATAATTCATAAATTGAATGTTTAAATTGAGAAGACAAAGAAATCTAATGGAAGTAACTTTTCTTGAAGTTTTAATACTTTAACATCTCTAGGCTATGATAAGTTATGTATGTATATGTATTATAATACCTAGATCAACAACAAAGAAAATAGAACAAGCCTGTGTACTAAAATAGGTGAATCCAAATGGAACTCTAAAAAAGATTCAAGCAGCCTACAGAGGAATGAGGAAAGGAGAGAACAAACAAAAAATAAAATAGCAGATATAGAAACGAATATACCAATAATTACTTTACATGCAAATGATCTAAATACAACAACTAAAAGACAGAAAGTTTTGGAGTGGCTCAAAATCCACACAACTGTCCCTACTGTATGCTATCTACAAGAAATTCACTTTAAACCTAATGCCAGAGGTAGGTTGAAAGAAAAAAGAATGTAAAGAGGCATTTCATGCAAAAAGTATTGAAGAAAGGAAGTGGATATATAAATATCAAATAAGCAAATACTATTATTAAGTACTTAACTAAACTAGCATCAATTCTCCAAGCACATAATTGCAATTCAGTATGAGTATTTACAAAACATCAGAACTACAAAATACATACAGCAAAATAGTTAGAGATGAAATGAGAAATAGGTAAATCTTTAATTTTAGATGGGGACTTCTGTAGTCCACTCTCAGAAATTGATATAATTAATAATCAGGGAATTTTCAAGGATCTAGAAGAACAGGACAACAACAATATCCAAAAGAATCTAATTGACATTTATAGAACAATTCATTCTACTACAGAATACACATTCTTTTCAAGCACCTGTGAAACAGTCATCAAGTTAGACTACATTTTAGGTCATATTACTATTCTTAACACATTTAAAAGAATTGGCATCATACAGAGTGCTCCCTGATAAAAATGAAATCAAACTAGAGATCAATAATAGACAATGATAAAATCACCAAACACAAGGAAATTAAGCAGAAAGTGTCTAAATAGAGTATATAGATCAAAGAGAAAATAACAAAGGATTTGAAAGAAATGAATGGAAGTGAATATAAAACATAACAAAATTTGTGGGATGCAGCCAAAATAATAGTGAGAAAAAAGCTTATGACACAAAATGCTTATATTAGAAAACAGTAACAATCTCAATTCTTAGTTTTTACTGCAAGAAACTGGAAGTAGAACAAAAACATCCCAAAGTGAACAGTTGGAAAGAAATAATAAATACAAAAGCACATATAAATAAAATTGAATAGAGAACCACAATGGAGAAAATTAATAAAACAAAACTTAATTCTAAACAAAACATTAAAATTGGCAAACGTTTAGCAGCATTACAAAGATAGAAAGAGAGCACAAATCACCAATATCAAGAATGGAAAAGGGGCATAAACATATTCTATGTCCATTAAATGATAATTAGGAAATAATACTTATAAATTCAATAATTTACAAGAAATGAACCAATTTCTTAAAAAACACAAACTTCCCAACTGAAATAGATAACCTGGAAAACGCTATAACTATTAAGTAAGTTAAACGTTTAATTAAAATACTCCCCCAAAATATATCTCCATGTCCAGATGGTTTCATTGGAAATTTTTACCAAATATTCAAAGAATAATTAACACCAAGTTTAGAAAATACCTTCCATAAAATAGAAGAGGAGAAAAAATTTCCCAACTCATTTTAAGAAGACATTATTACACTGTGTGATTATAAATTTTATATGTTAACTTGGCTGGGCCATGGTGTCCAGATATTTGGTCAAACATAATACTGGATGTTTCTGTGAGTGCTTTTGGGGGGGAATGAAATTAACATTTATCAGTGGAGTCTGAGTATAGTAAAATAGATTGCCCTTCATAATGTGGGTAGGTTCCGTCCAATAAACTGAAGAGAAAAAAAAAAAAAAAAACTCCCATGAACAAGAAGAAATTCTGCAGCATATGATTTTGAACCTGAATAGAAATATTGACTGTTTTATGGGTCTCGAGAAAGATGGTCTACCCTGCAGATTTTGGATTTGCTGGTCTATAATCACATGTGCCAATTCCTAAAAATAAATTGTTTCTCTATATATGCACACCCTACTTGTTGTTTCTCAGGAGAACACTGACCAGTATATCCTGACACCAAAATCAGACTAAGATAAGAGAGGAAAAGAAAAATGCAGACTGATATTTTCCCTGGACTTACACAAAAATTCTCAGGAAAATTTTATCAATAAAATCTAAAAATATATAAAAGGAGTAACATACTACAAGAAAGTTGGATTTTTCCATATAAAGCCTGGTTTGATATTTGAAAAATGAATCATAACCAACAAGGATATATTATACAACATGGGGAATATAGTTAATATTTTATAATAACTATAAATGGAATACAGTCTTTAAAAATTGTAAATCATTACATGTATACCTGTAACATATAATATTGTACATCAAGTATATATATATATATACACATATATATATATATATATATATTTTTTTTGCTGTACGCAGGCCTGTAACTGTTGTGGCCTCTCCCATTGCAGAGCACAGGCTCCAGACATGCAGGCTCAGTGGCCATGGCTCACAGGACCAGCTGCTCTGCAGCATGTGGGATCCTCCCAGACTGGGCATGAACCCGTGTCCCCTGAATCGGCAGGCAGACTCTCAACCAATGCGCCACCAGGGAAACCCATCATCAACTATATTTTGATTAAAAGTCAATCAATGTAATCATTCATATCAACAGACTGATGAAGAAAAATATCATATGGTAGTTTTAAATGTTGCATAAAAAACATTTGACAAATTTCAATAACCATGTACGATAAAACTCTCACTACACAATAAACATAGAAGACCTTCCTTAATCTCATATAGAGCATCTACATATAAAACAACAGGTAACATGAAACTTAATGGTGAAATAATGGATGTTTCCTCTTAGAGATAAAAAATAAGGCAAAGGGAGCGGTGGAAAGATGGCGGAGGAGTAAGACGCGGTGATCACCTTCCTCCCCACAAATACACCAGAAATACATCTACATGTGGAACAACTCCTACAGAACACCTACTGAATGCTGGCAGAAGACCTCAGACCTCCCAAAAGGCAAGAAACTCCCCACGTACCTAGGTAGGGCAAAAGAAAAAATTAATTAAAAACAGAGACAAAAGAATAGGGACAGCACCTGCACCAGTGGGAGGGAGCTGTGAAGGAGGAAAGGTCTCCACACACTAGGAAGCCCCTTCGCTGGGAGAGATTGTGGGAGGCGGAGTGGGGAGCTTCGGAGGCGCGGAGGAGAGCACAGCAACAGGGGTGCGGAGGGCAAAGCAGAGAGATTCCCGCATAGAGGATCGGTGCCGACCGGCACTCACCAGCCCGAGAGGGTTGTGTGCTCACCTGCCGGGATGGGCGGGGCTGCGAGCCAAGGCTCGGGTTTCGGTCTGAGCTCAGGGAGAGGACTGGGGTTGACGGCTTGAATGTAGCCCAAAGGGGTTAGTGTGGCACGGCTGGCAGGGAGGGAGTCCGGAGAAAAGTCTGCACCTGCTGAGGAGGCAAGAGACTTTTTCTTCCCTCTTTGTTTCCTGGTGTGCGAGGAGAGGGGTTTTAAGAGCGCTGCCTAAAGGAACTCCAGAAACGGGCGCGAGCTGCGGCTAAAAGCACGGACCTCAGAGACAGGCGCGAGCCACGGCTAAAAGCTCGGAAACCAGAGATGGGCGGGAGACGTTAAGGCTGCTGCTGCTGCCACCAATGGGCCTGTGTGCGAGCACAGGTCACTA
The DNA here is from genome assembly GCF_000442215.2 of Lipotes vexillifer. Classification (NCBI taxonomy): domain Eukaryota; kingdom Metazoa; phylum Chordata; class Mammalia; order Artiodactyla; family Lipotidae; genus Lipotes; species Lipotes vexillifer. Next base: position 677,130 of record NW_006778156.1, on the reverse strand, counting down.
TCCACACCCCTCTTCCGGGGAGCCTGTGCAGCCTGCCACTGCCAGGTTCCCGGGATCCAGGGACAACTTCTCAGGGAGAACACACGGCGGGCCTCAGGCTGCTGCAACGTCACGCTGACTTCTGCCGCCACAGGCCCGCCCCACACTCCGTGCCCCTCCCTCCCCCCACCTGAGTGCGCCAGAGCCCCCGAGTCAGCGGCTCCTTTAACCACGTCCTGTCTGAGCAAAAAACAGACGCCCTCCAGCGACCTACACGCAGAGGCAAGGCCAAATCGAAAGGTGAGGCCCTGTGAGCTGTGAGAACAAAGAAGAGAAAGGGAAATCTCTCCCAGCAGCCTCAGAAACAGTGGATTAAAGCTACACAATCAACTTGATGTACCCTGACTCTGTGGAATACATGAATAGACAGCGAATCATCCCAAATTGAGGAGGCGGACTTCTAGAGCAAGATCTATGATTTTTTCCCCTTTTCCTCTTTTTGTGAATGTGTATGTGTATGCTTCTGTGTGAGACCTTGTCTGTATAGGTTTGCGTCCACCATTTGTCCTAACGTTCTATCCGTCCATTGTTTTTTTTGTTTGCTTTTTCAAAAATTTTTTTCTTAATAATTAATTTTAATTTAAAGAACTCTATTATACTTTACCTTCTGTCTACCTTTCCTTCCTTCCTTCCCTCTATTAGGCAATGAATCATCCCAAATTGAAGAGGTGGACTTGGAGAGCAAGTTTTATGATTTTTTCGCCTTTACCTCTTTTTGTGAATGTGTATGTGTATGCTTCTGTGTGAGATTTTGTCTGTATAACTTTGCTTCCACCATTTGTCCTAAGGTTCTATCCGTCCCTTTTTTTTATTTTTCTCTAAATAATTATTTTTTAAATTCAATACCTTTATTATACTTCATTTTATTTTACTGTATCTTCTTTCTTTCTGTATTTTTTCCTTCCTTCCCTCATTCCTTCCTTCCTTCTCTCCTCCCTCCCTCCCTCCCTCCCTCCATCCCTTCTTTCCTTCTTGCCTTCTTGCTTTCTTTACTTCTTTCTTTCTTCCTTCCTTCCGTCCTTCCTTCCTTCCCTCCTTTCTTTCTTTCTTTCTTTGTTTCTTTCCTATTTCCTCCTACTTCTACTAATTTTCTCTACTTTCTCTCCCTTTTATTCTGAGCCGAGTGGATGAAAAGCTCTTGCTGCTCCAGCCAGGAGTCAGGACTCTGCCTCTGAGGTGGGAGAGCCAACTTCAGAACACTCATCAACAAGAGACCTCCCAGCCCCATATAATATCAAACGGAGAAAATCTCCCAGAGATCTCCATCTCAACACCAGCACCCAGCTTCACTCAACGACCAGCAAGCTACAGTGCTGGAAAACCTATGCCAACCATATAGCAAGACAGGAACACAAACCCACCCACTAGCAGAGAGGCTGCCTAAAATCATAATAAGTCCACAGACACCTCAAAACACACAACAAGAAGTGGACCTGCCCACTAGAGAGACAAGATCTAGCCTCATACACCACAACACAGGCACTAGTCCCCTCCACCAGGAAGCCTACACAACCCACTGAACCAAGGAAAGGAAATCGTTAATCAAGTCCAGGAAGCACAGAGAGTCCCATACAGGATAAATTCAAGGAGAAATACGCCAAGACACATATTAATCAAACTGTCAAAAACTAAATACAAAGAAAGCATATTAAAAGCAGCAAGGGAAAAACAACAAATAACACACAAGGGAATCCCCATAAGGTTAACAGCTGATCTCTCAGCAGAAACTCTACAAGCCAGAAGGGAGTGGCAGGACATACTGAAAGTGATGAAGGAGAAAAACCTGCAACCAAGATTACTCTACCCAGCAAGGATCTCATTCAGATTTGATGGAGAAATTAAAACCTTTACAGACAAGCAAAAGCTGAGAGAGTTCAGCACCACCAAACCAGCTTTACAACAAATGCTAAAGGAACTTCTCTAGACAAAAACACAAGAGAAGGAAAAGTCCTATAATAACGAACCCAAAACAATTTAGAAAATGGGAATAGGAACATACATATCGATAATTACCTTAAATGTAAATGGACTAAATGCTCCCACCAAAAGACACAGATTGGCTGAATGGATACAAAAACAAGACCCATATATATGCTGTCTACAAGAGACCCACTTCAGACCTAGAGACACATACAGACTGAAAGTAAGGGGATGGAAAAAGATATTCCATGCAAATGGAAACCAAAAGAAAGCTGGAGTAGCAATTCTCATATCAGACAAAATAGACTTTAAAATAAGGACTATCAGAAGAGACAAAGAAGGACACTACATAATGATTAAGGGATCAATCCAAGAAGAAGATATAACCATTGTAAATATTTATGCACCCAACATAGGAGCACCTCAATACATAAGGCAAAAACTAGCAGCCATAAAAGGGGAAATCGACAGTAACACATTCATAGTAGGGGACTTCAACACCCCACTTTCACCAATGGACAGATCATCCAAAATGAAATAAATAAGGAAACACAAACTTTAAATGATACATTAAACAAGATGGACTTAATTGATATTTATAGGACATTCCATCCAAAAAGAACAGAACATACTTTCTTCTCAAGTACTCATGGAACATTCTCCAGGATAGATCATATCTTCAGTCACAAATCAAGCCTTGGTAAATTTTTACAAAATTGAAATTGTATCAAGTATCTTTTCCGACCACAACACCATGAGACTAGATATCAATTATAGGAAAAGATCTGTAAAAAATACAAGCACATGGAGGCTAAATAATACACTACTTAATAACGAAGTGATCACTGAAGAAATCAAAGAGGAAATTAAAAAATACCTAGAAACAAATGACAATGGAGATACAATGACCCAAAACCTATGTGATGCAGCAAAAGCAGTGCTAAGATGGAAGTTTATAGCAATACAAGCCCACCTTAGGAAGCAGGAAACATCTTGAATAAACAACCTAACTTTGCACCTCAAGCAATTAGAGAAAGAAGAACAAAAAAACCCCAGAGTTAGCAGAAGGAAAGAAATCATAAAAATCAGATCAGAAATAAATGAAAAAGAAATGAAGGAAACAATAGCAAAGATCAATAAAACTAAAAGCTGGTTCTTTGAGAAGATAAGCAAAATAGATAAACCATTAGCCAGACTCATCAAGAAAAAAAGGGAGAAGACTCAAATCAATAGAATTAGAAAAGAGAAAGGAAAGTTACAACAAACACTGCAGAAATAAAACAATATATCATGAGGGATTACTACAAGCAACTCTATGCCAATAAAATGGACAATGTGGAAGAAATGGGCAAATTCTTAGAAATGCACAAACTACCAAGGCTGAATCAGGAAGAAATAGAAAATATGAACAGACCAATCACAAACACTGAAATTGAAACTGTGATTAAAAATCTTCCAACAAACAAAAGCCCAGGACTAGATGGCTTCACAGGCGAATTCTATCAAACATTTAGAGAAGAGCTAACACCTATCCTTCTCAAACTCTTCCAAAATATATCAGAGGGAGGAACACTCCCAGACTCATTCTACGAGGCCACCATCACCTTGATACCAAAACCAGACAAGGATGTCACAAAGAAAGAAAACTACAGGCCAATATCACTGATGAATATAGATGCAAAAATCCTCAACAAAATATTAGCAAACAAAATCCAACAGCACATTAAAAGGATCATACACCATGATCAAGTGGGGTTTATTCCAGGAATGCAAGGATTCTTCAATATACGCAAATCTATCAATGTGATTAACCATATTAACAAATTGAAGGAGAAAAACCATATGATCATCTCAATAGATGCAGAGAAAGCTTTTGACAAAATTCAACACCATTTATGATAAAAACCCTGCAGAAAGTAGGTGTAGAGGGAACTTTCCTCAATATAATAAAGGCCGTATATGACAAACCCACAGCCAACATCATCCTCATTGGCGAAAAAATGAAAGCATTTCCACTAAGATCAGGAACAAGACAAGGTTGCCCACTCTCACCACTCTTACTCAACATAGTTTTGGAAGTTTTAGCCACAGCAATCAGAGAAGAAAAGGAAAAAAAAAGGAATCCAAATCAGAAAAAAAGAAGTAAAGCTGTCACTGTTTGCAGGTGACATGATACTATACATAGAGAATCCTAAAGATGCTACCAGAAAACTACTAGAGCTAATCAATGAATTTGGTAAAGTAGCAGGATACAAAATTAATGCACAGAAATCTCTGGCATTCCTATATACTAATGATGAAAAATCTGAAAGTGAAATCAAGAAAACACTCCCATTTATCATTGCAACAAAAACAACAAAATATCTAGGAATAAACCTACCTAAGGAGACAAAAGACCTGTATGCAGAAAACTATAAGACACTGATGAAAGAAATTAAAGGTGATACAAACAGATGGAGAGATATACCATGTCCTTGGATTGGAATAATCAACATTGTGAAAATAACTCTTCTTCCCAAAGCAATCTATAGATTCAATGCAATCCGTATCAAACTACCACTGGCATTTTTCACAGAACTAGAACAAAAAATTTCACAATTTGTATGGAAACACAGAAGACCCCGAATAGCCAAAGCAATCTGGAGAACAAAAATGGAGCTGGAGGAATCAGGCTGCCTGACTTCAGACTATACTACAAAACTACAGTAATCAAGACAGTATGGTACTGGCACAAAAACAGAAAGATAGATCAATGGAATAGGATAGGCAGCCCAGAGATAAACCCATGCACATATGGACACCTTATTTTGATAAATGTGGCAGGAACGTACAGTGGAGAAAGGACAGCCTCTTCAATAAGTGGTGTTGGGAAAACTGGACAGGTACATGTAAAAGTATGAGATTAGATCACTCCCTAACACCATACATAAAAATAAGCTCAAAATGGATTAAAGACCTAAATGTAAGGCCAGAAACTATCAAACCCTTAGAGGAAAACATAGGCAAAACACTGTATGACATAAATCACAGCAAGATCCTTCTTGACCCATCTCCCTGAGTAATGGAGATAAAAACAAAAATAAACAAATGGGACCTAATGAAACTTCAAAGCTTTTGCACAGCAAAGGAAACCATAAACAAGACCAAAGGACAACCCTCAGAATGGGAGAAAATATTTGCAAATGAATCAACTGACAAATGATTAATCTCTAAAATTTACAGGCAGCTCATGCAGCTCAATAACAAAAAAATAAACAACCCAATCCAAAAATGGGCAGAAGAACTAAATAGACATTTCTCCAAAGAAGATATACAGACTGCCAACAAACACATGAAAGAATGCTCAACATCATTAATCATTAGAGAAATGCAAATCAAAACTACAATGAGATATCATCTCACACCAGTCAGAATGGCCATCATCAAAAAATCTAGAAACACTAAATGCTGGAGAGGGTGTGGAGAAAAGGGAACACTTTTGCACTGCTGGTGGGAATGTGAATTGGTTCAGCCACTATGGAGAACAGTATGGAGGTTCCTTAAAAAACTACAATAGAACTACCATATGACCCAGCAATCCCACTACTAGGTATATACCCTGTGGAAACCAGAATTCAAAAAGAGTCATGTACCAAAATGTTCATTGCAGCTCTATTTACAATAGCCCAGAGATGGAAACAACCTAAGTGCCCATCGTCGGATGAATGGATAAAGAAGATGTGGCACATATATACAATGGAATATTACTCAGCCGTAAAAAGAAACGAAATTGAGCTATTTTTAATGAGGTGGATAGATCTAAAGTCTGTCATACAGAGTGAAGTAAGTCAGAAAGAGAAAGACAAATACCGTATGCTATCACATATATATGGAATTTAAGAAAAATATGTTATGAAGAGCCTATGGGTAAAACAGGAATAAAGACACAGACCTACTTGAGTATATGGGGAGCGGGAAGGGTGAGGTGTGATAGGGCGAGAGAGAGACATAGACATATATATACTAACAAACGTAAGGTAGATAGCCAGTGGGAAGCAGCCGCATTGCACAGGGTAACCGGTTCGGTTCTTTGTGGCTGTCTGGAGGGGTGGGATAGGGAGGGTGGGAGTGAGGGAGACAAAGAGGGAAGAGATATGGGAACATATGTATATGTATAACTGATTCACTCTGTTATAAAGCAGAAACTAACACACCATTGTAAAGCCATTATACCCCAATAAAGATGTTAAGAAAAAATAAAAATTAAAAAAATAAAGTCTAGGTGGACAGTGTTATCATAAAAAAATAAATAAGGGAGAAGGAGCAACAATATATATATATATTTTCCCTTTTTCTCTTTCTGTGATTGTGTAAGTGTATGCTTCTGTGTGTGATTTTGTCTGTATAACTTTACTTTTACCATGTGTCCTAGGGTTCAGTCTGTCTTTATTTTTTTAATATAGTTTTTAGCACTTGTTATCATTTGGTGGATTTGTTTTTTGGTTTGGTTGCTCTCTTCTTCCTTACTTTCTTTTTTTAAATTCCTTTTAATTTTTTTTTAATAATTATTTTTCTTTAAAAATCTTTTAAATTTTATTATATTTTATTTTATCTTCTTCCTTTCTTTCTTTTTTTTTCTCCTTTTGATTCTGAGCCATGTGGATGACAGGCTAATGGTGCTCCAGCCAAGCATAAGGGCTGTGCCTCTGAGGTGGAAGAGTCAAGTTCAGGACATTGGTCCATAAGAAACATCCCCGCTCCACATAATATCTAATAGTGAGAAACTCCCAGAGATCTCCATCTCAATGTTAAGCCCAGGCTCCACTCAAAGTCCAGCAAAATACAGTGCCAGCCACCCTATGCCAAACAACAAGTAAGATAGGAACACAATACCACCCATTAGCAGAGAAGCTGCCTAAAATAATAATAGGGCCGCAGACACCCCAAAATACACCAAGAGACATGGACCTGCACAACAGAAAGACAGATCCAGCCTCATCCACCAGAACCCAGGCACTAGACCCCTCCACTAGGAAGCCTAAACAACCAACTGAACCAACCTTAGCCACTGGGGGCAGACACCAAAAACAATGGGAACTACAAACCTGCAGCCTGCGAAAAGGAGACCTCAAATACAGGAAGTTAAGCAAAATGAGAAGACAGAGAAACACACAGCAGAAGGAGCAAGGTAAAAAACCTCCAGACCTAACCAGTAAAGAGGAAATAAACAGTCTACCTGAAAAAGAATTCAGAATAATGATAATAAAGATGACACAAAATTGAGGAAAGAGATTGGAGAAAAAACAAGAAAACTTTAACAAGGACCTAGAAGAACTAAAGAGCAAACAAACTGTGATGAACAACACAATAAATGAAATTTTAAAAATTCTAGAAGGGATCAATAGCAGAATACCTGAGGCACAAGAATGGATAAGTGACCTGGAAGATAAAATAGTGGAAATAACTACTGAGCAGAATAAAGAAAAAAGAATGAAAAGAATTGAGGACAGTCTCAGAGACCTCTGGGAAAGCATTAAATGCACCAACATTTGAATTATAGGGGTCCCAGAAGAAGAAGAGAAAAATAAAGGGACTGAGAAAATATTTGAAGAGATTACAGTTCGAAACTTCCCTAATATTGGAAAGAAAATAGTTAATCAAGTCCAGGAAGCGCAGAGAGCCCGATACAGGATAAATGCAAGGAGAAACATGACAAGACACATATTAATCAAACTTTCAAAAATTAAATAAAAAGAAAAAATATTAAAAGAAACAAGGGAGAAACAACACAAGGGGATCCCCATAAGGTTAAGAGCTGAACTTTCAGCAGAGACTCTGCAAGCCAGATGGGAGTTGCAAGGCATATTTAAAGTGATGAAAGGGAAAAACCTACAACAAAGATTACTCTATCCAGAAAGGATCTCATTCAGATTTGATGGGGAAATTAAAACCATTACAGACAAAGAAAATCTGAGAGTGTTCAGCACCACCAAACCAGCTTTACAACAAATGCTAAAGGGACTTCTCTAGGCAGGAAACACAAAAGAAGGAAAAGACTTACAATATCAAACCCCAAACAATTAAGAAAATGGTAATAGGGACATACATATAGATAATTACCTTAAAGGTAAATGCATTAAATGTTCCAACCAAAAGACACAGACTGACTGAATGGATACAAAAACAAGACCCATATATATGCTGTCTACAAGAGACGAACTTCAGAGCTAGAGACACACACAGACTGAAAATATGGAGATGGAAAAAGATATTCCACGCAAATGGAAATCAAAAGAAAGCTGGAGTAGCAATTCTCATATCAGACAAAATAAACTTTAAGCAAAGACTATTACAAGAGACAAAGAAGGACACCACATAAAGATCAAAGATCAGTCCAAGAAGAAGATATAAACATTGTATCTATCTTTGCACACAACATAGGAGTACCTCAATATATAAGGCAAATACTAGCAGCCATAAAAGGGGAAATCGACAGTAACACAGTCTTGTAGGGGACTCTAACACTCCACTTTCACCAATGGACAGATCATCCAAAATGAAAATAAATATGGAAACATAAGCTTTAAATAATATATTAAAATAGATGGACTTAATTGATATTTATAGGACATTCCACTAAAAATAACAGAATAAACTTTTTTCTCAAGTGCTCATGGAACATCCTCCAGGAGAGATCATATCTTGGGTCACAAATCAGGCCATGGTAAATTTAAAAAAATTGAAGTCATAATAAGTATCTTTTCCAACCACAATGCTATGAGAGTAGATAACGATTACAGGTAAAAAAACTGTAAAAAATACAAACACATGGAAGCTAAACAAAAAACTACTTAATAACCAAGCAATCACTGAAGATATCAAAGAGGAAATCAAAAAACACCTAGAAACAAATGACAATGAAAACACAACAACCCAAATCCTATGGGATGCAACAAAAGCAGTTTTAAGAGGGAAGGTTACAGCAATATAATCCTACCTTAAGAAACAAGAAACATTTCAAATAAACAACCTAACCTTACACGTAAAGCAATTAGAGAAAGAAGAACAACAACAAAAAAAAACCCCAAAGTCAGCAGAACAAAAGAAATCATAAAGATCATATCAGAAATAAGTGAAAAAGAAATGAAGGAAATGATAGCAAAGATCAATAAAACTAAAAGCTCGTTCTTTGAGAAGATAAAAATAATTGATAAACCATTAGCCAGACTAATCAAGAAAAAAAGGGAGAAGACTCAAATCAATAGAATTAGAAATGAAAAAGAAGTAACAACTGACACTGAAGAAATACAAAGTATCATGAAAGATTATTACAAGAAACTATATGCCAATAAAATGGACAATCTGGAAGAAATGGACAAATTCTTAGAAATGCACAATCTGCTGAGTCTGAACCAGGAAGAAATAGAAAATATGAACAGACCAATCACAAGCACTGAAATTGAAACTGTGAGTAAAAATCTTCCAACAAACAAAAGCTCAGGACCAGATGGCTTCACAGGCAGATTCTATCAAACATTTAGAGAAGAGCTAACACCTATCCTTCACAAACTCTTCCAAAGTATAGCAGAGGGAGGAACACTTCCAAACTCATGTTACGAAGCCACAATCATCCTGATACCAAAACCAGACAGATGTCACTAAGAAAGAAAACTACAGGCCAATATCATTGATGAACGTAGATGCAAAATCCTCAACAAAATACTAGCAAACAGAGTGCAACAGCACATTAATAGGATCATACACCATGATCAAGTGGGGTTTATCCCAGGAATGCAAGGATTATTCAATATACACAAATCAATCAATGTGATACACCATATTAACAGATTGAAGAAGAAAAAACATATGATCATCTCAATAGATGCAGAAGGAGCTTTTGACAATATTCAACACCCATTTATGATAAAAAACCCTGCAGAAAGTAGGCATCGAGGGAACTTACCTCAATATAATAAAGGCCATATATGACAAATCCACAGCCAACATCATTCTGAATGGTGAAAAACTGAAACCGTTTCCACTAAAACAGGAACAAGACAAGGTTGCCCACTCTCACCACTGTTATTCAACCTAGTTTTGGAAGATTTAGCTACAGCAATCATAAAAGAAAAAGAAATAAAAGAAATCCAAATTGGAAAACAAGAATGAAAGCTGTCACTTTTTGCAGATGACATGGTACTATACATAAAGAATCCTAAAGATACTGTCAGAAAACTACTAGAGTTAATAAATGAATTTGGTAAAGTAGCAGGATACAAAATTAATGCACATAAATCTCTGTTTGTCATGCATAGTGAAGTGGGTCAGAAAGTAAAAAAGAAGAACTGTATGCTAACACGTATATATAGAATCTAAAAATCAAACAAACAAAAATGGTCATGAAGAACCTAGGGGCAAAATGGGAATAAAGATGCAGAGCTACTAGTGAATGGACTTGAGGATATGGGGAGGGGGAAGGGTAAGATGGGACAAAGTGAGAGGGTGACATGGACATTTATACACTACCAAATGTAAAATAGATAGTTAGTGGCAAGCAGCTGCATAGCACAGGGAAATCAACTTGGTGTTTTGTGACCACCTAGAGGGGTGAGATAAGGAGGGTGGGAGGGAGGTAGACGCAAAATGGAAGAGATATGGGGATATATATATATGTATAACTGATTCACTTTAATATAAAGCAGAAACTAACACACCTTTTTAAAGCAGTTATACTCCAATAAAGATTAAAAAAAAAAAAAAAAAGCAAGGCAGAGATGTACAACGATTCTTAGTCAACAGTCCTGGACGTTGTAGCCACTGTCACAAGGAAAGAAAAATAAATAAATCTCCCTTGGTAAAGAAGAAATAATGCTGCCTCTATTTGCTGACAGCTTAATTATGTACATACAAAATCAAGGATTCTACCAAAAAAAAATCTAAAAGTAATAAATAAATTTCATAAGTTCACAGGATACAAGGTCAACACACAAAAGTAATTAGTTGCATTTGTGTACTGAAAATATAGAAAAAGAAATTTTAAAACAAAATGTCATTTTCAGTTGCACAAAGGAAAGTGCAATAATTATCTGTGAATCTAACCAAAACATGTACATGTTTTATATGATGAAAATTATCAAACACTTATGAAAGAAATCAAAGAAAAACTAAATACCTTAATAAATACTTCGTTCATAGATTAAAGACTCAACATCTTAAAGTCAATTCTCTCTAAAGTTACCTATAGGTTAAATGGAATTCCTATAAAACTCCCAGCAAGGCATTTCATAGATGAAGAGGGCTTATTCTAAAATTTAAACAAAGAGTGAAAGGCAATAAAATAATCAGAACAAGTATTAAAAAAAGAAGAAAAATCAAATAGGAGGAATCTCTCTTCCTAATATATGTCTTACTATTTACCTCCCCTAATCAAATCAATATGGCACTGGAGGAGGGATAGATATAAATAAATACCACAGAATAGAGAATCCACAAGTAGATTCATACAAATATACCTAGTTATTCTTAAGAAACAAAAGCAAACAATGAAAGAGGGATAGGTTTTTAAATAAATAGTGCTAGTAAGTGGACATCCATAAACCAGAGAGAAATAAATTATAAAAAAATGAACTCAGAATTGATCATGGACAAAAATGTAAAACAAAAAACTCTAAAACTTTTAGAAAAATTCACAGGAAATCTTCAGGACTTAAGACTAGGCAAAGAGTTCCTAGACTTTATACTAAATGCATGATCCATAAAATGAAAAATCAATAATGTGGACCTCATCAATATGATTTGTTTTTCTCTATGAGAGATTGTGTGAAGAAGTTGATTAGGGAAAGTAAATACCATGAGAAAATATGTACAAATTACTATTTGTTTTCTATTTTTGCTGTAACAAATTGTCACAAATTTATTAGCTTAAAACAACACAAATTTATTATCTTACAGTTCTACATGTCAGGAGTCCAAAATGGCTCTTACTGGGCTAAAACCAAGATGTTTGCAGAACTTCTTTCCTTTCTTGTAGCTGTAGAGGAGTATCTATTTTCTCATATTTTTCAACTTCTGGATGTTGTCCTCATTCCATCTTCAAGCCATCAGTGTCATCACTCCAACCTCTGCTTTCATAATCATGTCTTCTCAAACTCTACTACTCCAGCCTACATCTTTCATTTGTAAGGCCCTTGTAATTATATTAGTCCCACCCAGACCATCCAAGATAATCTCCCCTTCTCAGGATAAAATTATTACCAACTGTAATTCAATCTGAAAATATATTTCTGTCCCACTATTTACATAACATATACTTAGGTTTAGAGGATTAATATGTGGGCATTTTTGGAGAGGGTGTCATTATGATGTCTACCAGAATCACATATAAAAGGACTTGTATTTAGAATATAAAAATAATTATAAACCTCAACATTGAAAATCAAATGATTTAATTGTGAAATGGGCTAAAGATATACACAAACGACTCACCAAAAATAAGCACATTAAAGTATGTTGAACATCATTAACCATTAGGTAAATGCAAATTAAAATCACAATGAGATTACTGCACAGCTGTGAAGACTGTATATATATATATATATATATATATATACACACACACACATATATATACACATATACACACACACACACACACACATATATATACATCATGCCAAAAAACTGTCAAGAATTTGGAGAAACTGAGTCATACTTTGCTGATCAGAATGTAACATGATAAATCCACTCTAGAAAAGTGTTTGACAGGCTTTTTTATAAACTAAAAATTACATGATACAGTACATAAAAAATCCTAAAAACACCACCAGACACTAGTTCATCAACGAATTTGGTAGAGTTGTAGGTTAAAAAATTAATACACAGAAATTTGCTGCATTTCTATAAACTAAAAATGAAAGATCAGAATGAGAAATTTCAAAAACAATCACATTTACCATTGCATCAAAAAGAATAAAACACTTAGAAATATACCTACCTAAGGAGACAAAAGATCTGTGCTCTGAAAATAATAAGACACTGATGAAAAAAACAGATGACACAAACAGATGGAAAGATATATCATGATCTTGGATTGAAAGAATCAATAATGTTAACATGACTATACTACCCAAGACAATCTACAGATTTAAAGCAATCCCTATCAAATTACCAATGACGTTTTTCACATAACTAGAACAAAAAAATATTAAAATTAGTATGGAAACACAAAAGACTCTGAATAGCCAAAGCAATCTTAGGAAAGAAAAGCAGAGCTGGAGGAGTCAGTCTCCCTGACTTCAGACTATACTACAAAGCTATAGCCATCAAACAGTATGGTACTGGCACACAAATAGAAATATAGATCAATGAACAGGATAGAAAGCCCAGAAATAAACCCACACACCTATGGTTGATTAATCTATGACAAAGGAGGCAGGACTATACAATGGAGGAAAGACAATCTCATCAATAAATGGCCCTGGGAAAACCAGACAGATACATGTAAAAAAAAATGAAATTAGAACATGCTTTAACACCATACACAAAAATCAACTTAAAATGGATTAAAGACCTAAATGTGAGACCAGACATTATAAAACTTTTAGAGGAAAACATAGACAGAACACTCTCTGACATAAATCACAGCAATATCTTTTTGATTCATCTCCCAGAATAATGGAAATCAAAACAAAAATAAACAAATAGGACCTAATTAAACTCAAAAGTTTTTGCACAACAAAGGAAACCATAAACAAAATGAAAATACAACCCACAGAATGGGAGAAAATACTTGCAAATGATGTGACCAAAAAGGGATTAGTCTCCAAAATTTACAAATAGCTCATGTGGCTTAATATTATCAAAACAAACAACGCAATCAAAAAATGGGCAGAAGACCTAAATAGACATTACTCCAAAGAAGACACTCAGATGTCCAAGAGGCACATGAAAAGATGTTGAACATCACTAATCATTAGAGAAATGCAAATAAAACTCCAATGAGTTACTACCTCACACCAGTCAGAATGACTAACATCAAAAAATCCACAAAAAAATAAATACTGGAGAGGGTGTGGTGAGAAGGGAACTCTCCTACACTGTTGGTGGGAATGTAAATTGGTGCAGCCACTATGGAGAACAGTATGGAGGTTCCTTAAAATACTAAAAATAGAGGTACCATATCATCCTGCAATCCCACTCCTGGGCATATACCTGGATAAAAACATGGTCCAAAAGGAAACATGCACCCCAGTGTTCATTGCAGTGCTGTTTAAAATAACCAAGACATGGAAGTATCCAAAATTTCCATCAACAGAAGAATGGGTAAAGAAGATGTGGTACATATATACAATGGAATACTACTCAACCCTTAAAAATGAAATAATGCCATTTGTGGCAACATGGACGGACCTAGGGATTGTCATACTGAGTGAAGTAAGTCAGACAGAGAAAGAGAAGTATCATGTGATATTGCTTATATGCAGAATCTAAAAAAAAAAATGATACAAGTGAGCATATTTACAAGACAGAAACAGGCTCACAGACTTAAAGAACGAACTTATGGTTACCAGGGGGGAAGGATGGGGGGAGGGACAGTTAGGGAGTATGGGATTAACATGTACACACTGGTATATTTAAAATGGATAACCAACAAGGACCTACTGTATAGCACAGGGAACTCTGCTCAATATTCTGTAACAGCTTAATTGGGAAAAGTATTTCAAAAAGAATATATATATATATATAATCTGAATCACTTTGTTGTACACCTGAACCTAACACAACAACATTGTTAATAACTGTACTCCAACATGAAATAAAAAGCTGAAAAAATGAATTTACCAATAATTCTCAATTATTGCACTACTAGGCATCCATACCAGAGAAATGAAAATGTATTTTCATGCAACGTTTTGTACATAAATACACACAGCATCTTAATTTTTGATAGCCCCCAAATGTAAACTACCCAAATGTACTTCAATGGGGGAATCTTTAACCAAACTGAAGTATACTGTGAAATGCTACTCAGCGGTATAAAGAATAAATTATTGATACATGCATCAACTTGTATATATCTCAATGAAATTATCCTGAGTGGAAAAAAAATACTGAATGAATATCTACCAAATTTTTACATTTACTTTACATTTGCAAAATAATATAATTGTAGATGGATAGTAGGCTTGTGGTTGTCAGTGGTTAAGGATAGGTAGGATTTTGGTAGGTGTGAATATAAAGGGTGAGCACCAGGGAATCATGTGTTTATGGTACAGCATGGGGGTTAAGTATCTTGATTGTGGTGGCGGTTGCATGAAGCTAAACATGTGTTCAATTCTTGCATAGAGCCTCACATGCACACACACATATGCACACACACATATAGATGAGTACATATATAACTAACGGAATCTCAGTAAGCTGAAAGATTGCTCCAGTGTTAATTGCCTGATTTTGATATTGTACTACAGATATGAAAGCTGTAGTTGGGGGAGTCTGGGTAAAGAGTTTATAGGATCTTCCTGTACATTTTCTTGCATACACATGTGAATCTATAGTTATTTCAGAATAATGCATTGTGGGTTTTTTTCTGTAAATTGAGTTACAACGAAAATTATCAGACAGATTTTTCAATGGAATAAAAATGTATAAATTTCTCATGCTTTCCAATAATTTATATGTTAGGAGATAGATGTTGTAGCCATTTTACTTTCACTTAAGCTTGAAACATTAGGGGTAATCTGAATTGTTGCATACTGCCTAAAGTTAGTGTGGATTAACTATTAAAAAAAAACTCCTTTAGGAGGGTATGATTGGCATGTAAAAACTATACAAATTTAGTTTTTACCTCTTCATTATTTTGAGGTTAAATATATACCCATGAAATCATCATCACCATCAATACCATAAACATTTCATCATCTCCCAAAGTTTCCTCCCAACTTCTTTATTATTACTTTATTTTTGGTAAGAAGTAAAAACACTTAACATAAAGTCTATCCTCTTAGTAAAATTGAAGTATACACTATAGTATTGTAAGCTATGGGCAATTTTCTGTATAGGTGTTACCTGAAATTTCTTTCACTTTGACAATCTTCTCCCAAATTCCCACTCTCAGAAATCCTAGCAAATTCCATTCTAAATTCTGTCTCTGTGAGTTTGACTATTTTAGATTCCACATATAAGTAAGATAATAGAATATTTGTCTTTCGCTGTCAGGCTTATTTCACTAAGCATAATGTCCCCCAGGTAAATCCATGTTGCCAAAGGTGGCAGGATTTCCTTCCATTTCTTAGGTTGAATAATATTCCACTGTATATATATATATATATATATATATATATATATATATATATATACACCATATTTTCTTTATCCAGTTATCTGACAAGAGACATCTAGGTTGTTTCCATATCTTCAGTATTGTGAATAAGGCTGCAATAAACATGGGACTGCAGGTAACTCTTTGAGATGCTCATTTTAGTCCCTTTGGACAAATATCTAAAAATAGAATTTATTGATGATATGTAAATTCTATTTTTAATTTTTTGAGGAACTTTCATACTATATTCCATAATGGTTGTGCCAATTAACATTTCCATCTGCTGTATACCAGAGTTCTGTTTTCTCCACATGCTCACCAACACTTTTTTCTTTTTTTTTTTTAATAATGGACATCCTAACAGGTGTGAGATGAGATATCAGTGTGGTTTTAATTTTCATTTCCCTGGTGATTAGTGATATTGACACATTTTCATACGCCAGTTGACCATTTGTATGTCTTAACTGGAAAAAAAAAAAGTCTATTCAGGTCATTTTCCCGTTTTTTAATTGTGTTATTTAACTTGCTGCTATTCAATTGTAGAAGCTACTTATATATTTTAGATATTAACCCCTTATCAGATATATGTCGTGTAAAACTTTTATCTAATTCCATAGGTTGTCTTTCCATCCTGTAGTTTCCATTGTTGTGCAGAAATTGTGTAGCTTGACATCATCCCACTTGTTTGTTTTTGCTTTCATTGCTTATGCCTTTGATGTCTCATAAAAAGAAAATAAAAAACAAAATCATTGCCAGGATTGTATCAAGGAGACTTTCCTTCATGTTTTCTTCTGATAAGAGTTTCAATTCTTATATTTATGTCTTTAATCCATTTTAAGTTGATTTTTATGTATGGTATAACATAATAATCCAATTTCCGTCTTTTTCATGTGGATATCCAGTTTCTCAACACCATTTGTTGAGGAGACTATTCTTTTCCTACTGTTTAGTTGTGGCACCCTTGTCAAAGGTTACATATATGTGGGTACATTTCTTGGCCTTATATTTTGTTACAACCATCGTTGAGTCTATTTTTGTGCCAGTACCATACTGTTTTGATTACAATAGCTGTGTAATATAGTTTGAATTCAGGAAGTGTGATACCTCCGACTTTATACTGTTAGCTGTGGGCTTGCCATGCATGGCCTTTACTTTCTTGAGGTACATTCCTTTTACACCTAATTTGTTCAGAGTATTTATCATGAAAGGCTGCTGATTTTTGTCAAAAGCATTTTCTGCATCTATTGAGGTGATTTTTATTCTTCATTCTATTAATGAGGTATATTACATTTATTGATTTGCATATGTTTGTTCTTGCACCCCTGGGATAAATCCCATTTTATCATAATGTATGATACATTTAATGTGCTCCTGAATTGGATTTGCTAGTATTTTGTTGAATATTTTTGAATCTATGTTTTTTGTGGGCTATTGGCCTGTAATTTTCTTTTCTTGTAGTGTCCTTGTCTGTCTTTGGAATCAGAGTAATACTGACCTCATAAAATATTTTAAGTGATTCTCTTTTCAAATTTAAAACAGTTT
>NW_006778156.1:644489-659309 GCF_000442215.2 Lipotes vexillifer | reverse complement strand
CACTCTTTCTTCTTTAAGTGTTTGGTATAATTCAACAGAAAAGGCTAGACTTTTTTTGCTGTTGGGAGGTTTTGGATTACTGAATCAATCTCCTTCCTCATTATTAGTCTGTTCAGAAATTCTATTTCTTCATGATTCAGTCTTGGTAGGTTGAAAGTTTCTAGGAATTTACCCATATCTTCTAGGTTGTCCAATTACTTGGCATATAATTATTCATAGTAGTCTTTGATGTCTTTTGTATTTCTGTGGTATCACCTGTAATGTCCCTGCTTTCATTTATTATTTTGTTTATTTGAGTTTTCTCTATTATTTCATAAATATTCCAGCTAAAGGTAAGTCAATTTAACTTACTTTTTCAAACACCAACTCTAATTTTGTTGATGTTTTTATTTTTATTTTCTTATATTTATTTCATTTCTTTCTGCTTTATTAATTTATTTGTCCTGATAACTTGATATAGTTTATTCTTCTTTTTTTTTGTTTGTTTGTTTTGTTTGTCTGAAAAAGTCTGTATTTCTCCTTCACATTTTTTTTTCTTTTTATTGGAGTATAATTACTTTACAATGGTGTGTTAGTTTCTGCTTTACAACAAAAGGAATCAGTTATATATATACATATGTTCCCGTATCTCTTCCCTCTTTTGTCTCCCTCCTTCCCACCTTCCCTATCCCACCTGACCAGGCAGTCACAAAGCAGCAAGCTAATCTCCCTGTGCTATATGGCTGCTTCCCACTAGCAATCTACCTTAAATTTGGTAGTGTATATATGTTGATGCCTCTCTCTTGCTTTGTCAGAGCTTACCCTTCCCCCTACCCATATTTACAAGCCCATTCTCTAGTAGGTCTGTGTCTTTATTCCTGTTTCACACCTAGGTTCTTCATGACATTTTTTTTCCCTTAAATTCCATATATATTCGTTATCATACGACATTTATCTCTCTCTTTCTGACTTACTTCACTCTGTATGACACACTCTAGGTCTATCCACCTCATTACAAATAGCTCAATTTCATTTCTTTTTATGGCTGAGTAATATTCCATTGTATATATGTGCCAAATCTTCTTTATCCATTCATCTGATGATGGACAATTAGGTTGTTTCCATCTCCAGGCTATTGTAAATAGAGCTGCAATGAACATTTTGTTACACAACTCTTTTTTAATTATGGTTTTCTCAGGGTATATGCCCATTAGTGGGTCATATGGTAGTTCAATTTGTAGATTCTAAGGAACCTCCATACTATTCTCCACAGTGGCTGTATCAGTTTACATACCCACCAACAGTAGAAGAGGGTTCCCTTTCCTCCACACCCTCTCCAGCATTAATTGTTTCTATATTTTTTGAGGATGGCCATTCTGATTGGTGTGACAAGATATCTCATTGTAGTTTCGATTTGTATTTCCCTAATGATTAGTGATGTTGAGCATTCTTTCACGTGTTTGTTGGCAGTCTGTATATCTTCTTTGGAGAAATATCTATTTAGATCTTCTGCCCATTTTAGGATTGTGTTGTTTGTTTTTTTTGTTATTGAGCTGCATGAGCTGCTTGTAAATTTTGGAGATTAATCCTTTGTCAGTTGATTCATTTGCAAATATTTTCTCCCATTCTAAGGGTTGTCTTTTGGTCTTGTTTATGGTTTAATTTGCTGTCCAAAAGCTTTGAAGTTTCATTAGGTCCCATTTGTTTATTTTTGTTTTTATTTCCATTTCTCTAGGAGGTGGGTCAAAAAGGATCTTGCTGTGATTTATGTCATAGAGTGTCCTGCCTAGGTTTTCCTCTAAGAGTTTGATAGTTTGTGGCCTTACATTTAGGTCTTTAATCCATTTTGAGCATATTTTTATTTATGCAGTTAGGGAGTGATCTAATCTCAAAGTTTTACATGTACCTGTCCAGTTTTCCCACCACCACTTATCGAAGAGGCTGTCCTTTCTCCACTGTACATTCCTTCTTCCTTTATCAAAGATAAGGTGATGATATGTGCATGAGTTTACCTCTGGGTTTTCTATCCTGTTCCATTGATCTATCTTTCTGCTTTTGTGCCAGTACCATACTGTCTTGATTATTGTAGCTTTGTAGTATAGTCTGAAGTCAGGCAGCCTGATTCCTCCAGCTCCATTTTTCGTTCTCAAGATTGCTTTGGCTATTCGGGGTCTTTTGTGTTTCCATACAAATTGTGAAATTTTTTGTTCTAGTTCTGTGAAAAATGCCAGTGGTTTTTTTGATAGGGATTGCATTGAATCTGTAGATTGCCTTGGGTTGTATAGTCATTTTCACAATGTTGATTCTTCCAATCCAAGAACATGGTGTATCTATCCATCTATATGTATCATCTTTAATTTCTTTCATCAGTGTCTTATAATTTTCTGCATAAAGGTATTTTTTCTCCTCAGGTAGGTTTATTCCTATATATTTTATTCTCTTTGTTGCAATCGTAAATGGGAGTGTTTTCTTGATTTCACTGTCAGATTTTTCGTCATTAGTGTATAGGAATGACAGAGATTTCTGTGCATAATTTTGTATCCTGCTACTTTACCAAATTCATTGATTAGCTCTAGTAGTTTTCTGGTAGCATCTTTAGGTTTCTCTATGTATAGTATCATGTCATCTACAAGCAGTGAAAGCTCTACTTGTTATTTTCCGATTTGGATTCATTTTTCTTCCTTTTCTTCTCTGATTGCTGTGGCTAAAACTTCCAAAACTATGTTGAAGTAGAGTGGTGAGAGTGGGCAACCTTGTCCTTTTCCTGATCTTAGTGGAAATGCTTTCAGTTTTTCACCACGAGGACGATGTTGGCTGTGGGTTTGTCATATATGCCCTTTATTATGTTGAGGAAAGTTCCCTCTATGCCTACTTACTGCAGGGATTTTGTCATAAATTGGTGTTGAATTTTGTAGAAATGTTTCTCTGCATGAATTGAGATGATCATATGGTTTTTACCCTTCAATTTGTTAATACGGGGTATCATGTTGATTTATTTGTGTATATTGAAGAATCCTTGCATTCCTGGAATAAACCCTACTTGATTATGGTGTATGATCTGTTTAATGTGCTGTTGGATTCTGTTTGCTAGCATTTTGTTGAGGATTTTTGCATCTATGTTCATCAGTGATATTGGCCTGTAGTTTTCTTTCTTTGTGAGATCCTTGTCTGGTTTTGGTATCAAAGTGATGGTGGACTCGTAGAATGAGTTTGGGAGTGTTCTTCTATCTGCTATATTTTGGAAGAGTTTGAGAAGGATAGGTATTAGCTCTTTTCTAAATGTTTGGTAGAATTTGCCTCTGAAGCTATCTGGTCCTGGGCTTTTGTTTGCTGGAAAATTTTTAAGCACTGTTTGAATTACAGTACTTGTGATTTGTCTGTTCGAATTTTCTAATTCTTCCTGATTCAGACTTGGCAGTTTTTGCCTTCCTAATAATTTGTCCATTTCTTCCAGGATGTCCATTTTATTGGCATAGAGTTGCTTGTAGTATTCTCTAATGATCTTTTGTATTTCTCCAGTTTCAGCTTTTACTTCTCCTTTTTCATTTCTAATTTTATTGATTTGAGTCTTCTCCATTTTTTTCTTGATGAGTCTGGCTAATGGTTTATCAATTTTGTTTATCTACTCAAAGAACCAGCTTTTAGTTTTATTGATCTTTGCTATTGTTTCCTTTATTTCTTTTTCATTTATTTCTGATCTGATTTTTATGATTTCTTTCCTTCTCCTAACTTTGGGTTTTCTTTTTCTTCTTCTTTCTCTAATTGCTTTAGGTGCAAGGTTAGGTTGTTTATTCGAGATTTTTTTCTGTTTCTTAAGGTAGGATTTTATTGCTATAAACTTCACTCTTAGAACTGCTTTTGCTGCATCCCATAGATTGTGGGTCTTTGTGTCTCCATTGTCACTGGTTTCTAGGTAATTTTTTATTTCCTCTTTGATTTCTTCAGTGATCACTTCATTATGTAGTGTATTGTTTAGCCTCCATGTGTTTGTATTTTTTACAGATCTTTTCCTGTAATTGATATCTAGTCTCATAGCGTTGTGGTCTGAAAAGATACTCGATACGATTTCAATTTTCTTAAATTTACCAAGTCTTGATTTGTGACCCAAGATATGATCTATCCTGGAGAATGTTCCATGAGCACTTGAGAAAAATGTGTATTCTGTTGTTTTTGGATGGAGTGTCCTATAAATATCAATTAAGTCCATCTTGTTTAATGTATCATTTAAAGCTTGTGTTTCCTTATTTATTTTCATTTTGGATGATCTGTCCATTGGTGAAAGTGGGGTGTTAAATTCCCCTACTATGAATGTGTTACTGTTGATTTCCCCTTTTATGGCTGTTATTATTTGCCTTATGTATAGGGGTGCTCCTATGGTGCGGGCATAAATATTTAAAATTGTTATACCTTCTTCATGGATAGATCTCTTGATCATTATGTAGTGTCCTTCTTTGTCTCTTGTAATAGTCTTTATTTCAAAGTCTCTTTGTCTGATAGGAGAATTGCTACTCTAGCCTTCTTTTGGTTTCCATTTGCATGAAATATCTTTTTCCATCTGCTTACTTTCAGTCTGTTTGTGTCTCTAGGTCTGAAGTGGGTCTCTTGTAGACAGCAAATATATGGGTCTTGTTTATGTATCCATTCAGCCAATCTGTGTCTTTTGGTGGGAGCATTTAGTCCATTTACATTTAAGGTAATTATCAATATGTATGTTCTTATTCCCATTTTCTTAATTGTTTTTGTGTCATTTTTATAGGTTTCTTCCTTCTCTCGTGTTTCTTGCCTAGAGAAGTTCCTTTAGCAGTTGTTTTAGTGCTGGTTTGGTAGTGCTGAACTCTCTCAGCTTTTGCTTTTCTGAAAACGTTTTAATTTCTCCATGAAATCTGAATGAGATCCTTGCTGGGTAGAGTAGTCAAGGTTGCAGCTTTTTCTCCTTCATCACTTTAAATATGTCCTGCCAGTCCCTTCTGGCATGCAGAGTTTCTGCTGAAAGAATAGCTGTTAACCTTATGGGGATTCCCTTGTGTGTTATCTGTTGTTTTTCCCTTGCTGCTTTTAATATGCTTTCTTTGTATTTAATTTTTAACAGTATGATTAACATGTGTCTTGGTGTATTTCTCCTTGGATTTATCCTGTATGGGAATCTCTGTGCTTCCTGGACTTGATTAACCATTTCCTTTCCCATATTAGGGAAGTTTTCAACTATAATTTCTTCAAATATTTTCTCAGTCCCTTTGTTTTTCTCTTCTTCTTCTGGAACCCCTATAATTTGAATGTTGGTGCATTTAATGTTGTCCCAGAGGTCTTGAGACTGTCCTCAGTTCTTTTCATTCTCTTTTCTTTATTCTGCTCTGCAGTAGTTATTTCCACTATTTTATCTTCCAGGTCACTTATCCGTTCTTCTGCCTCAGTTATTCTGCTATTGATCCCATCTAGATTATTTTTCATTTCATTTATTGTGTTGATCATCAATGTTTGTTTCATCTTTATTTCTTCTAGATCATTGTTAAATGTTTCTTGCATTTTGTCTATTCTATTTGCAAGATTTTGGATCATCCTTACTATCATTATTGAGAATTCTTTTTCAGGTAGACTGCCTATTTCCTCTTCATTTGTTAGGTCTGGTGGGTTTTTATCTTGCTCCTTCATCTGCTGTGTGTTTTTCTGTCTTCTAATTTTGCTTATCTTATTGTGTTTGGTGTCTCCTTTTTGCAGACTGCTGGTTCATAGTCCCCGTTGTTTTTCATGTCTTTCCCCATTGGCTAAGTTTGTTTCAATGTGTTGTGTAGGCTTCCTGGTGGAGGCGACTAGTGCCTGTGTTCTGGTGGATGAGGCTGGATCTTGTCTTTCTGGTGAGCATGTCCACGTCTGCTTGTGTGTTTTGGGGTGTCTCTGGACTTATTATTCTTTTGGGCAGCCTCTCTGCTAACGGTTGGGGTTGTGTTCCTTTCTTGTTAGTTGTTTGGTATAGGATGTCCAGCACTGTAGCTTGCTGGTCGTTGACTGAAGCTGGGTGCTGGTGTTGAGATGGAGATCTCTGGGAGATTTTCCCCACTTGATATTATGTGGAGCTGGGAGAACTCTTGTCGACCAGTGTCCTGAAGTTGGCTCTCCCACCTCAGAGGCACAGCAGTGACTTCTGCCTGCCTCACCAAGAGCCTTTCATCCACACGGCTCTTCATCTGCAAGGCGGGCCTTCCCTTTGCATATCTAAATGCCCTCTGTTCTTCCAGCACCGCTTTTCGAATTTATTTTGGGGCCCAACACCCAAGTCACTCCATCCATTTTGCGTGATCTTCAGTTTGTTCTTCTTTTACTAGGTCTTTGAGTGTTAAAGTTAGATTTCTTGGAGGGTGATTTTTTTCACTTGTTATTGCTTTCTGTTACATTTATATTCCATATATTAATGAATAAATATGATTTTTGCCTTCTCAGTCTGAATTTATTCACTTAGCATAATACCCTCAAGTCCATCCATGTTGCAAATAGCAAGATTTCATCATTTTTATTTATATATTTATTTTTGTGTTATGCGAGACTCTCACTGTTTTGGCCTCCTCCTCTTGTGGAGCACAGGCTCCAGATGCACAGGCTCAGTGTCCATGGCTCATGGGCCCAGCTGCTCTGCAGCATGTGAGATCTTCCTGGACTGGGGCACGAACCCATGTCCCCTGCCTCAGCAGGCACTCTCCACTGTGCCACCAGAGAAGCCCAATATTTCATCTTTTATGGCTGAGTAGTGATCTATTGTTTGTGTGTGTGTGTGTGTGTGTGTGTTTGTGTGTGTGTGTGTGTACACATCTCAACTTCTTTATCCATTTTTTCATTACAGACACTAGGTTTATTTCTATATATTGGCTATGGTAAATAATGTTGCAATGAAAATAGGTATTCATATATCTTTTTGAATTAGTGCTTTCATTTTCTTCTGATGAATACCCAGAAGTGGAATAGCTGGATCACATGGAAGTTCTCTTTTTAATTATTTGAAGAAACTCCATAGAGTTATCCATAGTGGCTATACCAGTTTACATTTTCAACAAGAGTATATGAGGTCCCCTTTTTTCCACATGTTTTCCAACATTTGTTACTTCTTGCTTTTTTGATAATAGTGATTCAGCTAAGTGGTGTGAGATGATATCTCACTGTAGTCTTGATTTGCAATTCCTGATGATTAGTGATGTTGAACATTGTTCCATGAGTCTGTTGACCATCTGTAGGTCTTCTTTGAAAATAAATGTATTCAGATAGTCTGCCCCTTTTAAAATCTGTTTTTGTTGTTGTTATTGTTGAACTGTATGAGTTCTTTATATATATATATATATATATATATATATATATATAAATTAATTATTTATTCATTTATGACTGTGTTGGGTCTTCATTTCTGTGTGAGGGCTTTCTCCAGTTGTGGCAAGTGGGGGTCACTCTTCATCACGGTGCACAGGCCTCACACTGTCACAGCCTCTCTTGTTGAGGAGCACAAGCTCCAGACACACAGGCTCAGTAGTTGTGGCTCATGGGCCTAGTTGCTCCGCAGCATGTGGGATCCTCCCAGACAAGGGCCTGAACATGTGTTCCCTGCATTGGCAGGCAGATTCTCAACCGCTGTGCCATAAGGGAAGCCCTTTATATATTTTTGATATTTTACAGTTTGTTTTTCATCTTCATGTTTCCTTGGTTGTGCAGAAGATTTCAAGTTTGATGTAGTCTCATTTGTTTAATTTTGCTTGCTTTTCCCTTGCTTTGAGATACATATCCAGAAAAGATATTCCTGGGACCAATGTCAAAGAGTGTACTGCATATGTTTTCTCCTAAGAGTCATGTTTTCAGGTGTCACATTTACTTCTTTAATCAATTTTGAGATTATTTTTGTGTGTAGCGTAATATACTGGTCTAGTTTGTTTTTTCTTATTTTTGAAAATTTTGCCTATTGCCGTCCAGTTTTCCCAACATCATTTATTTATTTTTTTATTTAATTTTATTTTTTATTTTTATTGGAGTATAATTGCTTTACAGTGGTGTGATAGTTTCTGCTTTAAAACACAGTGAATCAGTTATACATATACATATGTTCCCATATCTCTTCACTCTTACATCTCCCTCCCTCCCACCCTTCCTATCCCACCCCTCCAGGACATCACAAAGAACCGAGCTGATCTCCCTGTGCTATGCGGATCTTTTCCACTAGCTATTTACCTTACATTTCATAGTTTATATATGTCCATACCTCTCTCTTGCTTTGTCACAGCTTACCCTTCCCCCTCCCCATACCCTCAAGTCCATTCTCTAGTATGTCTGTGTCTTTATTCCTGTCTTACCCCTAGGTTCTTCATGACATTTTTTTGCTTAAATTCCTTATATATATATATATATGTGTTAGCATATGGTATTTGTATTTCTCTTTCTGACTTACTTCACTCTGTATGACAGACTCTAGGTCTATCCACCTCATTACAAATAGCTCAATTTCGTTTCTTTTTATGGCTGAGTAATATTCCATTGTATATATGTGCCACATCTTCTTTATCCATTCATCCGACGATGGGCACTAAGGTTGTTTCCATCTCTGGGCTATTGTAAATAGAGCTGCAATGAATACTTTGGTACATGACTCTTTTTGAATTTTGGTTTCCTCAGGGTATATGCTTAGTAGTGGGATTGCTGGGTCATATGGTAGTTCTATTTGTAGCTTTTTAAGGAACCTCCATACTGTTCTCCATAGAGGCTGAGCCAATTCACATTCCCACCAGCAGTGCAAGAGTGTACCCTTTTCTCCACACCCTCTCCAGCATTTATTGTTTCTAGATTGTTTGATGATGGTCATTCTGACTGGTGTGAGGTGATATCTCATTGTAGTTTTGATTTGCATTTCTCTAATGGTTAATGATGTTGAGCATTCTTTCATTTGTTTGTTGGCAGTCTGTATATCTTCTTTGGAGAAATGTCTATTTAGGTCTTCTGCCCATTTTTGGACTGGGTTGTTTTTTTTTTTTGTTATTGAGCTGCATAAGCTGCCTGTAAATTTTGGAGATTAATCCTTTGTCAGATTCATTTGCAAATATTTTCTCCCATTCTGAGGGTTGTCTTTTGGTCTTGTTTATGGTTTTCTTTGCTGTGCAAAAGCTTTGAAGTTTCATTAGGTCCCATTTGTTTATTTTTGTTTTTATCTCCATTACTCTAGGAGATGGGTCAAAAAGGATCTTGCTGTGATTTATGTCATAGAGTGTTCTGCCTATGTTTTCTTCTAAGAGTTTGATAGTTTCTGGCCTTACATTTAGGTCTTTAATCCATTTTGAGCTTATTTTTGTGTATGGTGTTAGGGAGTGATCTAATCTCATACTTTTACATGTACCTGTCCAGTTTTCCCAGCACCACTTATAGAAGAGGCTGTCCTTTCTCCACTGTATATTCCTGCCAACTTTATCAAAGATAAGGTGTCCATATGTGCATGGGTTTATCTCTGGGCTTTCTATCCTATTCCATTGATGTATCTTTCTGTTTTTGTGCCAGTACCATACTGTCTTGATTACTGTAGCTTTGCAGTATAGTGTGAAGTCAGGGAGCCTTATTCCTCCAGCTCCGTTTTTTGTTCTCAAGATTGCTTTGGCTATTCGGGGTCTTTTGTGTTTCCATACAAATTGTGAAATTTTTTGTTCTACTTCTGTGAAGAATTCCAGTGGTAGTTTGATAGGGATTGCATTAAATCTGTAGATTGCTTTAGGTTGTATAGAAATTTTCAAAATGTTGATTCTTCCAATCCAAGAACATGATATATCTCTCCATCTATTTGTAACATCTTTAATTTCTTTCATCAGTGTCTTATAATTTTCTGCATACAAGTCTTTTGTCTCCTTAGGTAGGTTTATTCCTATATATTTTATTCTTTTTGTTGCAATAGTAAATGGGAGTGTGTTGTTGATTTCACTTGCAGATATTTTATCACAAGTATATAGGAATGCCAGAGATTTTTGTGCATTAATTTTGTATCCTGCTACTTTACCAAATTCATTGATTAGCTCTAGTAGTTTTCTGGTAGCATCTTTAGGATTCTCTATCTATAGTATCATGTCATCTACAAACAGTGACAGCTTTACTTCTTCTTTTCCAATTTGGATTCCTTTTATTTCCTTTTCTTCTCAGATTGCTGTGGCTAAAACTTCCAAAACTATGTTGAATAAGAGGGTTGAGAGTGGGCAACCTTGTCTTGTTCCTGATTTTAGTGGAAATGCTTTCAGGTTTTCGCCCTTGAGGTTGATGTTGGCTGTGGGCTTGTCATAAACGGCCTTTATTATATTGAGGAAAGTTCCCTCTACACCTACTTTCTGCTGGGGTTTTAATCATAAATGTGTGTTGCACTTTGTCAAAAGCTTTCTCTACATCTATTGAGATAATCATATGGTTGTTCTCCTTCAATTTGTTAATATGGTTTATAACATTGATAGATTTGCATATACTGAAGAATACTTGCATTCCTGGAATAAACCCCACTTCATCATGGTGTATGATCCTTTTAATGTGCTGTTGGTTTCTTTTTGCTAGTATTTTGTTGAGGATTTTTACATCTATGTTCATCAGTGATTTTGGCCTGTAGTTTTCTTTCTTTGTGACATCCTTGTCTGGTTTTGTTATCAAGGTGATGGTGGCCTCGTAGAATGAGTTGGGGAGTGTTCCTCCCTCTGCTATATTTTGGAAGAGTTTGAGAAGGATAGACATTAGCTCTTCTCTAAAAGTTTGATGGAATTCGCCTGTGAAGCCATCTGGTCCTGGGCTTTTGTTTGTTGGAAGATTTTTAATCACAGTTTCAATTTCAGTGTTTGTGATTGGTCTGTTCATATTTTCTATTTCTTCCTGATTCAGTCTTGGTAGTTTGTGCATTTCTAAGAATTTGTCCGTTTCTTCCAGATTGTCCATTTTATTGGCATAGAGTTGCTTGTAGTAATCTCTCATGATCTTTTTTATTTCTGCAGTGTCAGTTGTTACTTCTCATTTTTCATTTCTAATTATATTGATTTGAGTCTTCTCCCTTTTTTTCTCTATGAGTCTGGCTAATGGTTTACCTATTTTGTTTATCTTCTCAAAGAACCAACTTTTAGTTTTATTGATCTTTGCTATTGTTTCCTTCATTTCTTTTTCATTTATTTCTGATCTGATTTTTATTATTTCTTTCCTTCTGCTAACTTTGGGGATTTTTTGTTCTTCTTTCTCTAATTGCTTGAGGTGCAAGGTTAGGTTGTTTATTCGAGATGTTTCTTGCTTCTTAAGGTCGGCTTCTATTGCTATAAATTTCCCTCTTAGAGCTGCTTTTGCTGCATCCCACAGGTATTTGGTCTTTGTGTCTCCATTGTCGTTTATTTCTAGGTATTTTTAAATTTCCTCTTTGATTTCTTCAGTGATAACTTTGTTACTAATTAGTATGTTTTTTAGCCTCCATGTGTTCGTATTTTTTACAGGCCTTTTCCTATAATTGATATCTAGTCTCATGGCGTTGTTGTCGGAAAAGATACTTGATACAATTTCAGTTTTCATAAATTTACCAAGGCTTGATTTGTGACCCAAGATATGATCTATCCTGGAGAGTCTTCCATGAGCACTTGAGAAAAATTTGTATTCTGTTGTTTATGGATGGAGTGTCCTATAAATATCAATTAAGTCCAACTTGTTTTATGTATCATTTAAAGCTTGTGTTTCCTTATTTATTTTCATTTTGGATGATCTGTCCATTGGTGAAAGTGGGGTGTTGAAGTCCCCTACTATGAATGTGTTACTGTCGATTTCCCCTTTTATGGCTGCTAGTTTTTGCCTTATGTATTGAGGTGCTCCTATGTTGGGTGCATAAATATTTACAATTGTTATATCTTCTTCTTGGATCGATCCCTTAATCATTATGTAGTGTCCTTCTTTGTCTCTTCTGATAGTCCTTATTTTAAAGTCTATTTTGTCTGATATGAGAATTGCTACTCCAGCTTTCTTTTGGTTTCCATTTGCATGGAATATCTTTTTCCATCCCCTTACTTTCAGTCTGTATGTGTCTCTAGGTCTGAAGTGGGTCTCTTGTAGACAGCATATATATGGGTCTTGTTTTTGTATCCATTCAGCCAATCTGTGTCTTTTGGTGGGAGCATTTAGTCCATTTACATTTAAGGTAATTATCGATATGTATGTTCCTATTCCCATTTTCTAAATTGTTTTGGGTTCGTTATTATAGGACTTTTCCTTCTCTTGTGTTTTTGTCTAGAGAAGTTCCTTTAGCATTTGTTGTAAAGCTGGTTTGGTGGTGCTGAACTCTCTCAGCTTTTGCTTGTCTGTAAAGGTTTTAATTTCTCCATCAAATCTGAATGAGATCCTTGCTGGGTAGAGTAATCTTGGTTGCAGGTTTTTCTCCTTCATCACTTTCAGTATGTCCTGCCACTCCCTTCTGGCTTGTAGAGTTTCTGCTGAGAGATCAGCTGTTAACCTTATGGGGATTCCCTTGTGTGTTATTTGTTGTTTTTCCCTTGCTGCTTTTAATATGCTTTCTTTGTATTTAGTTTTTGACAGTTTGATTAATATGTGTCTTGGTGTATTTCTCCTTGAATTTATCCTGTATGGGACTCTCTGTGCTTCCTGGACTTGATTAACTATTTCCTTTCCCATATTAGGGAAGTTTTCAACTATAATCTCTTCAAATATTTTCTCAGTCCCTTTCTTTTTCTCTTTTTCTTCTGGAACCCCTATAATTTGAATGTTGGTGCGTTTAATGTTGTCCCAGAAATCTCTGAGACTGTCCTCAGTTCTTTTTATTCTTTTTTCTTTATTCTGCTCTGCAGTAGTTATTTCCACTATTTTATCTTCCAGGTCACTTATCTGTTCTTCTGCCTCATTTATTTTACTATTGATTACATCTAGAGTATTTTTCATTTCATTTATTGTGTTGTTCATCATTGTCTGTTTCATCTTTATTTCTTCTAGGTCCTTCTTAACTGTTTCTTTCATTTTGTCCACTCTATTTCCAAGATTTTGGATCATCTTTACTATCATTATTCTGAACTCTTTTTCAGGTAGACTGCCTATTTCCTCTGCATTTCTTAGGTCTGGTGCATTTTTATCTTGTTCCTTCATCTGTTGTGTGTTTTTCTGTCTTCTCCTTTTGCTTACCTTACTGTGTTTGGGTTCACCATTTGCAGGCTGCAACTTCACAGTTCTCCTTGTTTTTCATGTGTGTCTCCAGTGGCTAGGGTTGGTTTAGTGGGTTGTGTAGGCTTCCTGGTGGAGGGGACTAGTGCCTGTGTTGTGGTGTATAAGGGTAGATCTTGTCTCTCTAGTGGGCAGGTCCACGTCTGGTGGTGTGTTTTGGGTATCTGTGGACTTATTATGATTTTAGGCTGCCTCTCTGCTAGTGGGTGGGTTTGTGCTCCTGTCTTGCTATTTGGTTGGCATAGTTTGTCCAGCAGTGTGGCTTGCTGGTCATTGAGTGAAGCTGGGTGCTGGTGTTGAGATGGAGATTTCTGGGTGATTTTCGCCTTTTGATATTATGTGTTGCTGGGAGGTCTGTTGTTGATCAGTGTCCTGACGTCGGCTCTCCCACCTCAGAGGCAGAGTACTGACCCCTGGCTGGAGCAGCAAGAGCCATTCATCCACTCGGCTCAGAATAAAAAGGAGAGAAAGTAGAGAGAATTAGTAGAAGTAGGAAGAAAGAAAGCAAGAAAGAAAGAGAGAAAGAAAGAAAGGAGGGAAAGAAGGAAGGAAGGAGGGAAGGAAGTAAGAAACAAAGAAAGAAGAAAATAAGGAAATAAGGAAAGAAAGGAGGGAGGGAGGGAGGGAGTGGGTTAGGAAGGAAGGAAGGAAGGAAGGAGGGAAAAAGAAAAAAATACAGAAAGAAGGAAGATATAGTAAAATAAAATAAACTATAATAAAGCTATTGAATTAAAAAAATAATTATTTAGAAAAAAAAAAGAAAAAAGGTACGGATAGAACTTTAGGACAAATGGTGGAAGCAAAGCTATACAGACAAAATCTTACATAGAAGCATACACATACACCTTCACAAAAAGACGTAAAGGGGAAAAAATCATAAAACTTGCTCTCCAAGTCACCTCCTCAATTTGGGATGATTCGTTGCCTAAAGGAGGGAAGGAAGGAAAGAAAGATAGAAAGAAGGTGAAGTATAATAGAGTTATTTAAATTAAAATTAATTATTAAGAAAAAAAATTTAAAAAAATGGACGGATAGAACGCTAGGACAAATGGTGGAAGCAAACCTATACAGACAAGATCTCACACAGAAGCATACACATACACATTCACAAAAAGAGGAAAAGGGGAAAAAATCATAGATCTTGCTCTAGAAGTCCGCCTCCTCAATTTGGGATGATTCGCTGTCTATTCATGTATTCCACAGGGTCAGGGTACATCAAGTTGATTGTGTAGCTTTAATCCGCTGTTTCTGAGGCTGCTGGGAGAGATTTCCCTTTCTCTTCTGTGTTCTCACAGCTCACAGGGCCTCACCTTTCGATTTGGCCCTGCCTCTGCATGTAGGTCGCTGGAGGGCGTCTGTTTTTTGCTCAGACAGGACGGGGTTAAAGGAGCCGCTGACTCGGGGGCTCTGGCGCACTCAGGCCGGGGGGGAGGGAGGGGCACGGAGTGCGGAGCGGGCCTGCAGCGGCAGAAGTCGGCGTGACGTTGCACCAGCCTGAGGCCCGCCGTGTGTTCTCCCTGAGAAGTTGTCCCTGGATCCCGGGAACCTGGCAGTGGCGGGCTGCACAGGCTCCCCGGAAGAGGGGTGGGGGCAGTGACCTGTGCTCGCACACAGGCCCCTTGGTGGCGGCAGCAGCAGCCTTAGCGTCTCCCGCCCGTCTCTGGT
>NW_006778156.1:623940-644096 GCF_000442215.2 Lipotes vexillifer | reverse complement strand
ACAAAGAGGGAAGAAAAAGTCTCTTGCCTCCTCAGCAGGTGCAGACTTTTCCCCGGACTCCCTCCCGGCTAGCCGTGGCGCACTAACCCCTTCTGGCTACGTTCAAGCCGCCAACCCCAGTCCTCTTCCTGAGCTCCGACCGAAACCTGAGCCTCGGCTCGCAGCCCCGCCCGCCCCAGCAGGTGAGCACACAAGCCTCTGGGGCTGGTGAGTGCCAGTTGGCACCGATCCTCTATGCGGGTAAATCTCCGCTTTGCCCTCCTCACCCCTGTTGCTGTGCTCTCCTCCACTGCTCCGAAGTTCCCCACTCCGTCTCCCGCAATCTCTGCCTGCGAAGGGGCTTACTAGTGTGTGGAGACCTTTCCTCCTTCACAGCTCCCTCCCACTGGTGCAGGTGCCGTCCCTATTCTTTTGTCTCTGTTTTTAATTAATTTTTTTTTCTTTTGCCCTACCCAGGTACGTGGGAAGTTTCTTGCCTTTTGGGAGGTCTGAGGTCTTCTGCCAGCATTCAGTAGGTGTTCTGTAGGAGTTGTTCCACTTGTAGATGTATTTCTGGTGTATCTGTGTGGAGGAAGGTGATCTCCACATCTTACTCCTCCGCCATCTTTCCCCCTTCTACCCACTTGAATATCTAATACACCACACTTTTTGAATTATGGTTTTCTCAGGGTAAATGCCCAGTAGTGGGATTGCTGGGTCATATGGTAGTTCTATTTGTAGTTTTTTAAGGAACATCCATACTGTTCTCCATAGTGGCTGAACCAATTCACATTCCCACCAGCAGTGCAAGAGTGTTCCCTTTTCTCCACACGCCCTCCAGCATTTATTGTTTCTAGATTTTTTGGTGATGGCCATTCTGACTGGTGAGAGATGATATCTCACTGTAGTTTTCATTTGCATTTCTCTAATGATTAATGAAGTTGAGCATTGTTTCATGTGTTTGTTGGCAGTCTGTATATCTTCTTTGGAGAAATGTCTATTTAGGTCTTCTGCCCATTTTTGGAATGGGTTGTCTGATTTTTTTTTTGTTATTGAGCTGCATGAGCTGCCTGTAAATATTGGAGATTAATCCTTTGTCAGTTGCTTCATTTGCAAATATTTTCTCCCATTCTGAACGTTTTCTTTTGGTCTTGTTTATGGTTTCCTTTGTTTTGCAAAAGCTTTGAAGTTTCATTAGGTCCCATTTGTTTATTTTTGTTTTTATCTCCATTACTCTAGGAGATGGGTCAAAAAGGATCTTGCTGTGATTTATGTCATAGAGTGTTCTGCCTATGTTTCCCTCTAAGAGTGTGAGAGTTTCTGGCCTTACATTTAGGTCTTTAATCCATTTTGAGCCTCTTTTTTTGGTACAGTGTTAGGGAGTGATCTAATCTCATACTTTTATATGTATGTGTCCAGTTATCCCAGTACCACTTATTGAAGAGGCTGTCCTTTCTCCACTGTACATTTCTGCCTCCTTTATCAAAGATAAGATGACCATATGTGTGTGGGTTTATCTCCGGGCTTTCCATCCTATTCCATTGATCTATGTTTCTGTTTTTGTGCCAGTACCATACTGTCTTGATTACGGTAGCTTTTTACTATAGTCTAAAGTCAGCTATCCCGAATATTACAGCTCTGTTTTTCGTTCTCAAGATTGCTTTTGCTATTCGGGGTCTTTTGTGTTTCCATACAAATTGTGAAATTTTTTGTTCTAGTTCTGTAAAAAATACCAGTGGTAATTTGATAGGGATAGCATTAAATCTGTAGATTGCTTTGGGTTGTACAGTCATTTTCACAACATTGATTATTCCAATTCAAGAACATCTGTATATCTGATACATATATCACATCCGTATATCTCTCTATTTGTATCATCTTTACTTTCTTTCATCAGTGTCTTATAATTTTCTGCATACAAGTTTTTTGTCTCCTTAGGTAGGTTTATTCATAGATGTATTATTCTTTTTGTTGCATTGGTAAATGGGAGTGTTTTCTTGATTTCACGTTCAGATTTTTCGTCATTATTGTATAGTAATGCCAGAGATTTCTGTGCATTAATTTTGTATCCTGCTACTTTACCAAATTCATTGATTAGCTCTAGTAGTTTTCTGGTAGTATCTTTAGGATACTGTATGTATAGTATCATGTCATCTGCAAACAGTGACATCTTTATGTCTTTCTTCCAATTTGGATTCCTTTTATTTCCTTTTCTTCTCTGATTGCTGTGGCAAAAACTTCCTAAACTATGTTTAATAAGAGTGGTGAGAGTGGGGAACCTTGTCTTTTCCCTGATCTTAGTGGAAATGCTTTCAGTTTTTCACCATTGAGGATGACGTTGGCCATGGGTTTGTCATATATGGCCATTATTATGTTGAGGAAAGTTCCCTCTACACCTACTTTCTGCAGGATTTTTATCATAAATGGGTGTTGAATTTTGTCAAAAGCTTTCTCTGCATCTACTGAGATGATCATATGGGTTTTTTCCTTAATTTGATAATATGGTTTATCACATTGATTGATTTGCGTATATTAAAGAATCCTTGCATTCCTGGAATAAACCCCACTGGATCACGGTGTATGATCCTTTTAATGTGCTGTTGGGTTCTGTTTACTAGTATTTTGTTGAGGAATTGTGCATGAATATTCATCAGTATTTTTGGCCTGTAGTTTTCTTTCTTTGTGACATCCTTGTCTGGTTTTGGTATCAAGGTGATGTTGGCCGCGTAGAATGAGTTTCGGAGTTTTCCTCCCTCAGCTACATTTTGGAAGAGTTTGTGAAGGACAGGTGTTAGCTCTTCTCTAAATGTTTGATAGAATTAGCCTGTGAAGCCATCTGGTCCTGGGCTTTTCTTTGTTGGAAAATTTTTAATCACAATTTCAATTTCTGTGCTTGTGATTGGTCTGTTCATATTTTCTATTTCTTCCTGATTCAGTGTTAGCACGTTGTGAATTTCTAAGAATTTGTTGATTTCTTCCAGGTTGTCCATTTTATTGGCATAGAATTGCTTGTGGTAATCTCTAATAATATTTCGTATTTCTGCAGTGTCAGTTGTTACTTCTCCTTTTTCATTTCTAAATCTATAAATTTCAGTCTTTTCCCATTTTTTCTTGATGAGTCTGGCTAATGGTTTAACTATTTTGTGTATCTTCTCAAGGAACCACCTTTTAGTTTTATCGATCTTTGCTATCGTTTCCTTCATTTCTTTTTCATTTATTTCTGATCTGATTTTTATGCTTTCTTTCCTTCTGCTAATGTTGTTTTTGTTGTTGTTGTTGCTCTTCCTTCTCTGATTGCTTTAGGTGCAAGATAAGTTGCTTATCTAAGATGTTTCCTGTTCCTTAAGGTAGGATTTTATTGCTATAAACTTCACTCTTTGAACTTCTTTTGCTGCATCCCATAGATTTTGGAACTTGTGTCTCCATTGTTATATATTTCTACGTATTTTTTTATTTCCTCTTTAGTTTCTTCACTGATCACTTTGTTATTCAGTAGTGCATTGTTTAGCCTCCATGTGTTTGTATTTTTTACAGATCTTTTCCTCTAATTTATATCTAATCTCATAGTGTTGTGGTTTGAAAAGGTACTTGAAATAATTTCAATTTTCTTAAATTTACCAAGGCTTGATTTGTGACCCAAGATATGATCTATCCTGGAGAGTGTTCCATGAGCACCTGAGAAACATGTGTACTCTGTTGTTTTTGGATGGAGTGTCCTATAAATATCAATTAAGTCCATCTTGTTTAATGTATCATTTAAAGCTTGTGTTTCCTTATTTATTTTCATTTTGGATGATCTGTCCATTGGTGAAAGTGGGCTGTTGAAGTCCCCTACTATGAATGTGTTACTATTGATTTTCCCCTTATGGCTGTTAGTATTTGCCTTATGTATTGATGTGCTCCTATGTTGGGTGCATAAATATTTACAATTATATCTCCTTCTAGGATCGATCCCTTGATCATTAGGTAGTGTCCTTCTTTGTCTCTTGTTATAGTCTTTATTTTAAAATCTATCTTGTCTGATAAGAGAATTGCTAGTCCAGCTTTCTTTTGGTATCCATTTGCATGGAATATAATTTTCCATCCCTTTACTTTCCATGTGTATGTGTCTCTAGGTTTGAAGTGGGTCTCTTGTAGAAAGCATATATATGTGTCTTCTTTTTGTATCCATTCAGCCAATCTGTGTCTTTTGGTGGGAACATTTAATCCATTTACATTTAATGTAATTATTGATATGTATGTTCCTATTCCCATTTTCTTAATTGTTTTGGGTTCATTTTTGTAGGTCTTTTCCTTCTCTTGTGTTTCTTGCCTAGTGAAGTTCCTTTAGCAGTTGTTTTAAAGCTTGTTTGGTGGTGCTGAACTCTCTCAAATTTTGCTTGTCTGTAAAGGTTTTAATTTCCCCATCAAATCTGAATGAGATCCTTGCTGGATAGAGTAATAATGGTTGCAGGTTTTTCTCCTTCATTACTCTAAACATGTCCTGCCATCCCTTCTGGCATGCAGAGTTTCTGCTGAAAGATCAGCTGTTAACCTTATGGGGATTCCCTTGTGTGTTATTTGTTGCTTTTCCTTGCTGTTTTTAATATGTTTCCTTTGTATTTAATTTTTGACATTTTGACTAATATGTGTCTTGGTGTCTTTCTCCTTGTATTTACCCTGTACGGGACTCTCTGTGCTTCCTGGACTTCATTAATTATTTCCTTTCCCATATTAGGGAAATTTTCAACTATAATCTCTTCAAATATTTTCTCAATTTCTTTCTTTTACTCTTCTTCCTCTGGAACCCCTACAATTCAAATGTTGATGCGTTTAATGTTGTCCCAGAGGTCTCTAAGACTGCCCTCAGGTTTTTTCATTCTTTTTTCTTTTTTCTGCTCTGCAGTAGTTATTTCCACTATTTTATCTTCCAGGTCACCTATCTATTCTTCTGCCTCAGTTATTCTGCTATTGATCCCATCTAGAGTATTTTTCATTTCATTTATTGTGTTGTTCATCCTTGTTTTTTTCATCTTTAGTTCTTGTAGGTGCTTGTTAAATGTGTCTTGCATTTTGTCAATTCTATTTCCAAGAGTTTGGATCATCTTTGCTATCATTATTCTGAATTCTTTTTCAGGTAGACTGCCTATTTCCTCTTCATTTTTTAGGTCTGGTGCATTTTTATCTTGCTCCTTCATCTGCAGTGTGTTTTTCTGTCTTCTCATTTTGCTTATCCTACTCTCTTTGGGTTCCCCTTTTTGCAGGCTGCAGGTTTGTAGTTCCTGTTGTTTTTGATGTCTGTCCCCAGTGGCTAAGGTTGGCTCAGTTGGTTGTGTAGGCTTCCTGTTGTAGGGGACTAGTGCCTGTGTTGTGGTGGATGAGGCTGGATCTTTTCTTTCTGGTGGGCATGTCCACGTCTGGTGGTGTGTTTTGGGGTGTCTGTGGACTTATTATGATTTTAGGCAGCCTCTTGCTAATGGGTGGTGTTGTGTTCCTTCTTGATAGTTGTTTGGCTTAGGGTGTCCATAACTGTGTCTTGCTGGTCGTTGAGTGAAGCTGCATGCTGTTGTTGAGATGGAGATCTCTGCGAGATTTTCTCCATTTGATATTATGCGGAGCTGTGAAGTCTCTTGTTGACCAGTGTCCCAAAGTTGTCTCTCCCACTTCAGATGCACAGCACTTTCTCTTGACTGCAGCACCAAGAGCCTTTCATCCACATGGGTCATAATAAAAGGGAGAAAAAGTATAAATAAAGAATTAGTAGAAGTAGAAATAAATAAAGAAAGAAAGAAAGGACGGACGGAGGGAGGCAGGGAGAGAGGAAGGAAGGAGGGAAGGAAGAAAAAAGAAAGAAAGAAAGAAGATAAAGTTAAATAAAATGAAGTAAGGTAAAATCTAATAAAGTTATTAAAATAAAAAAAGGATTAAGAAAAAAAGAAAAAAATAAACGAACAAACAAAAAAAACGGATGGATAGAGTCCTACAACAAATTGTGGAAGCAAAGCTATACAGACAAAATCTCACACCGAATTATACCCATACAGACTCACAAAAAGAGGAAAAGGGAAAACAATCATAAATCTTGCTCTCAAAGTCCACTTCCTATTTGGGATGAATCGTTGTCTATTCATGTATTCTACAGATGCAGGGTACATCAAGTTGATTGTGGAGCTTTCATCCACTGCTTCTGAGGCTGCTGGGAGAGATTTCCCTTTCTCTTCCTCTCACAGCTCCCAGGGGCTCAGCTTTGGATTTGGCCCCGCGTCTGCCTGTAGGTCTCCAGAAGGCATCTTTTCTTTGCTCAGAGAGGATGGGGTTAAAGGTGCCACTAATTCGGGGGTTCTGCCTTACTCAGTCCAGGGGGAGAGAGGGGCACACAGTGCGGGGTGAGCCTGCAGCGTCAGAGGCTGGTGTCACGTTGCACCAGCCTGAGGCACGCTGTGCATTCTCCGGGGGAGTTGTCCCTGGATCCTGGGTCCCGGCAAGTGGCGGGCTGCACAGGCTCCCTGGAAGGGGGGTGTGGATAGTAACCTGTGCTCGCACACAGGCTTCTCGGTTGCGGCAACAGCAGCCTTAGCGTCTCATGCCAGTCTTTGAGGTCCGCACTTTTAGCCGCAGCTTGCACCCGTCTCTGGATCTCCTTTAAGCAGCATTCTTAATCACTTCTCATTGTGCAACAGGAAACAAAGAGGGAAGAAAAATTCTCTTACCTCTTTGGCAGGTCCAGACTTTTTCCCGGACTCCCTCCTGGGTAGCTGTGGTGCACTAACCCCCTGCAGGCTGTGTTCACGCCGCCAACCCCAGTCCTCTCCCACCACTCCGACTGAAGCCTGAGCCTCAACTCCCAGCCCCGCCCACCCCAGCAGGTGAGCAGACAAGCCTCTCGGTCTGATGAGTGCTCTGCTCTGCCCTCCACACCCCTGTTGCTGTGTTCTCCTCTGTGGCTCTGAAGCTTTCCCCGTCCACTACCCGCCATTTCCACACATGAAGGGGCTTCCTAGTGTGTGGAAACATTTCCTCCCTCACATCTCCCTCCCACTGGTGCAGGTCTCGTCCCTATCCTTTTGTCTCTGTTTATTCTTTTTTCTTTTGCCCTACCCAGGTACGTGGGGGATTTCTTGCCTTTTGGGAGGTCTGATGTCTTCTGCCAGCCTTTAGTAGGTGTTCTGTAGGAGTTGTTCCATGTGTAGATGTATTTCTGGTGTATCTGTGGGAAGGAAGGTGATCTCTACGTCTTACTCTTCTGCCATCTTCCCGGAAGCTCCCCAACACCATTTATTGAAAAGACTATTCTTTTTTTTCATTTTATGTTCTTTGCTACTTTGTTATAAATTATATATATGTGTGTGTGTGTGTGTGTGTGTGTGTGTGTGTGTGTGTGTGAGTTTATTTGTAGGATCTCAGTTCTGTTCTATTGATCTGTGTGTCTGCTTTTATGCTTTTATGCTCTTTTGATTACTATAGCTTTGTAGTACAATGTTAACTAAATGAATTTGATACCTCTAGCTTTGTTCTTTTTTCTCAGAATTGCTTTGTCTATTTGAGGTGTTTGTGGTTTCAAATAAATTTTAGGATTTTTTTTCTATTTCTTTGAAAACTCAACAATCTTTAAAGGGATCACATTGAATCTATAGATTACTTTAGGTAATATGGACATTTTAGTAATGTTAATTTTTCCAGTCCATGAGCACAGAATATCTTTCCATTTATTTACGTCATCTTCAATTTCTTCAAACAGTATCTTACAATTTTCAGTGCACAGGTCTTTCACTTCCTTGGTTAAATATATTCCTACATATTTCATTCTTTTGTTGCAAATATAGATGGAATTGCTTTCTTATTTTCTCTTTCTGCTCTTAGTGTATAGAAATGCAACTTATTTCTGTATATTGATTTTGTACCCTGCAAATTTACTGTGTTCATTTATTATTTCTAATACTTTTTTTGTGGAGTCTTTAGCGTTTTCTATGTATAGAATCATGTCATCTGCAAAACATGATAGTTTAACTTCTTCCTTTCCAATTTGATTGCCTTTATTTTTTTCTTTTTCTTGCTTAATTGCTATGGCTAGGTCTTCCAACATTATGCTGAATAAGAGTGGTGAGAGTGTGTTCCTTGTTTCCTTTCTGGTTTAAGGGGATAGGTTTCTCACTTTTACCATTGAGTATGATGTTAGCTGTATGTTTGTCATATGTGGCTTTTATCATTTTGATGTATGTCATTCTACACATATTTTATGGATAGTTTTAATCAAAAATGTGTGTTTTATCCTGTAAAATGGTTTTTCTGCATCTATTAAAATTATTATATGATTTTTATCTTTCATTTTGTTAATGTGGTGTATCATGTTTCTTTCCTTTGGTTGTCATTTACATGGAGTATCATCTTCTATGACTTCACTTTGAGTATTTGTTTGTCTGTAGAGCTGACATTATTCCCCTAGAGAGAGACTATAGTTAGATCCTAATTTTTTTAACCCATCCAGCTACCCTGTGTCTTTTGATTAGTGAATTCAATCCATTTACATTTTGGGTGATCATTGATAAATGAGGATTTAGTACTGCTATTTAATATTTTCTTTCCTTTTTCCCTTATATCTCCATTGTTTCTTTTTCCTTGTGTTTCTATCTTCTATTTGAGTTTAGTTGTTTTCTATGATGTTTTTCTCAGTTTCTTTTTTTTTATGTTTTATATCTCTGCTCTAGATTTATGTTTTATTGTTACCATGAGGTTTCTAAACAGAGACTCATAGATAATATAGTCATTTTTCTGTTGATAGCATCTTATTTTCATTTGCCTATATGTGTTCCATCCTTTTCCCCTTTTATGCTTTTGTTGACTTAAAATATCACTTTTTTGTTATGAATTTATTAGAAAATTGTGGTAGCTACAGTTATTTACTGTTGTTTCCCTTTAACCTTTATGATATAATTAAGTTTTTAACAATCTATTCTGACATAGTGTTGCAATTTTCTGATTATGTCTTCCCATTTATCACCTTAATCAGAGTTCTGTTTATTTTTGCCTTTTTTATTCCAGGTAGAAGAACTTTTTTAAATATTTCTTGCAAGGCAGGTCTAGGGTTGATGAAATCCATGAGATTTTGTTTGTCTGGGAAAGCCTTTATTTCTTCTTCATATCTGAATGAAAATTTTCCTGGATAGAGTATTCTTGGCTGAAAGTTTCAATCTTTCAATATCTTTAGTATCCCATTCCACTCTGTCCTGGTCTGTGGATATTTTGCTGAGAAATCTGATAGCCCAATGGAGGTTACTTTTTAGGTTACAGCCTTTTTTCCATGGCTGCCTTTAAATTCTTTCTTTGTCATTGACTTTGACAATTTACTCTAATGTGTCACGGAGAAGGTCTTTTTGCACTGAGGTAAATAGGTATTCTCTTAGCTTCATAGGCTTGCATATCCAGTTCATTCTGCAGATGTGACAAGTTTTCAGCTGTTATGTCTTTAAATAAACTCTCTGCTCCTTTCTCCCTCTCTTCTTCTAGGATGCCTGTTATCCTAATATTTCTCTTCCTAATAGAGTTTTATAGTTCTCAAGGAAGTTCTTTTTTTTTTTTTTCTTTTAGATCTTAATGTTCTTTCCTTTTCTACCTGTATCATTTCTAGATTTCTTTCTTTGGACTTACTAATTCTCTTTTCCATATAGTCTTCTATTTCCAATGTTTCCTAGTGCATTCTTCATCTCATTTATTGAGTTCTTTGGCTCCAGAATTTGTTTTGTTCTTCTTTTAGAGCTTCAGTGTATTTGGCAAAGTTTTCCTTC
Source organism: Lipotes vexillifer (assembly GCF_000442215.2). Lineage (NCBI taxonomy): Eukaryota > Metazoa > Chordata > Mammalia > Artiodactyla > Lipotidae > Lipotes > Lipotes vexillifer. Next base: position 634,356 of record NW_006778156.1, on the reverse strand, counting down.
TGTTCATTAATTTTATTCCTGGGCTCAGTAATCAGCCTTTATTCATTTTCTTGTAGCTCATTGTGTTTCTTCATGACAGCTATTTTGATTTATCTATCAGATCACAATATTCCATGACTTTAAGTTTGGTTTCTGGAGAATTGTCACTTTCTTTATGTGATACCATTTTACCTGGTTTTTCATGGTATATAATGAGTTGTTCTTCTGCTAATTAATTTGAGGAAGTAGTGTACACATTTATTCTTAGGTAAAACTTTTTCTTTTTTATAAGTTTAATTTTAAAGTTTCAACAAGTTCAAAATTAAATGATTTTTTTTTATTTTCAGTAGGTGGTGCTACAACACAAGTTTTTTGTTTTTTTTTTTCCCCGTCACGCACGCCTCTCACTGTTGTGGCCTCTCCCGTTGCAGAGCACAGGCTCTGTATGCGCAGGCTCAGCGGCCATGGCTCATGGGCCCAGCCACTCCATGGCATGTGGGATCCTCCTGGACTGGGGCCCAAACCCGTGTCCCCTGCATCAGCAGGCAGACTCTCAACCACTGCGCCATCAGGGAAGCCCTATAGCACAAGTTTTTAGTTTCACTTACTTGAGCTGCCTCTGTTTATATTTGAGAATTCACACTTTCCACCCTTCACCCCTTCTGCCAGAAGTGTTGCTTGGTGTCCATTTTGTTGCTGCTTGTGCATCCAGAGTCTCCAGTCCCTTGTTTCCACTGGTGTCACTGATGCTGTCACTGTCACTTAGGGAACCAGGATGTTTGTTGCCTCTACCATGTTCATGGTCTTCTGGGTCACAGACTCTGCCACAACAGGGGGGAAGTTGGGGGTGATCCAGGGTCATGGATGTCTCTGCCACTCCTGGGGTCGTTGGGTTTGCAGGAACTAGTGTTTTGGGTAGAGGGCCAGAGTTGCATACATCTTCACAGCTAGAGATCTGTTGTCTCAGGCTCCACTGCTGCTGCTGCACTGTTCCTTGTGGTCATGTGCATTGCTGTGGCCAGGATGTTGAAATTGTGCACCACTTCCCCTGCTGCTACCAGGTTCTCTGGGGCATTAGGCACATCTGCCATGACCAGGGGTCCAAGATTGCAGGCATCACCTCTGCTGTTGCTCTGGTCCCAGCTCCTCTATGCGTTCCAGTCAAACCACCTTTAGATGTACAGATGCGTGGAATTCTCTAGCATCTCAGTGAGTTGGGAACAGACACGTTGTTATGTTATGGATGTTTTACTTGTTGTAGATTGAAGCAGAGAGACAAAGGAAACATCTCACAGTGATATGATGCTAACATAGCTCTCTTTTCTTTTTCAAAATATAGGTATTTATCACTATAAACTGCCCTATTAAAATTGCTTTGTAGCATCTCATATATTTTGTTATGTTGTGTTTCCATTATTGTTTATCTCAAGATTTTTAAAATTTCTTCTTTGAATTACTGGTTTTTCAGGAATATGGTCTTTAATTTCTATATATTTATGAATTTTCCACTTTTCCTTCTGTTATTAAGTTAAAGTTTCATACCATTGTTTTCAGAAAAAAAATACTTGATATGATTTCAATTTTCTTAAATTAGAACATTTTTGTGGCCTAACATATGATTCATCCTAGAATATGTTCCCTGTGCACTCGAGAAGAATGTGTATTCTACTGCTGTTTGATGGCATATTCTGATATGTGCATTATACATTTGGTTTATAGCCTTGCTGAAATCTGCTGTTTCCTTATTGATTTTTGGTCTGGATAATCTTTCCATTTCTGAAAGTGAGGTATCATAAAAGTGAAGTATTAGAGCCCCTTGTAACATCATTATATTGCTGTTTATTTCCCCTTAATTTCTATTAATATTTGTTATATATATTTAGGTGATCCTATGTTTAGTATATATATATAAATACAGTTCTTTCTTTTGATGAACTGACTCATTTATCATTATATAATAACTTTCATTGTCTCGTGGCAATTTTTGATTTAAAGTCTGTTTCATCACATGAAAATGTAGCCATTCCTACTTTCTTTAGGCTATCATTTGCATGAAATATTTTTTTCATTCTTTCACTTTCATCCTACATGTGTCTTTAAATCTGAAGTGAGTTTCTTATAGGGAGCATATAGTTGGGTCTTGTTTATTTTTTTCCCATTCAGTCATTGTGTCACTTGATTGGAGAATTTAAACCATTTATATTTAAGTAATTATTGAAAGGTGAGAGTACTCTATTGCCATTTTGTTGTTTTCTGACTCTTTTGCATTTTCTTTGTTCTTTTGTCCTTCTATTGTTATTTTTCTTTGTGATTTGATTATTTTTTGTAGTGTATGCTCTGACTTCTTTCTTTTTATATTTTGTGTATCTATTATAGGTGTTTTTCTTTGTGATTCCCAATAGGCTTACAGAAAATATAACAGTCTAAGATGATAACAGCTTAACAGCAATCATATACAAAACTCTATATCTTGCTTCTCTTTCTTCACCATTTATATATTTTATGTTAAAATTACATTTCTTTATATTGTATATTCCTCAACAAACTAATGAAGCAATAATTTAAATGATTTTGTGTTTCAATTTTTATACTTGAGATATATCTGATTTATGTACCATCATTACAGTATTATTCTGGATTTAAGTATATACTCACCTTTACCAGTTGGTTTTATATTTCCATATGTGTAAATGTTGCTAAATAGCCACTTTTAAATTTCAATCTGAAAAACTCCTTTTAGCATTTCTTGTAAGATAGGTCTAATGGTGATGAACTCCAATGGAGTTTCTTTGTCTGGGAAAGCCGGACAGCTTTGTCACATAAAGCATTCTTGTTGCAAGTTTGTTTGTTTGTTTTTTCTTTCAAGCATTTTGAATATATCATTCCACTCTCTTCTGGAATGAAAGATTTCTGCTGAGAAATCACTAGCAGTCTAATGGAGGTTACTTTGTATGTGAAAAATCACTTTTTTCTTGGTGATTTCAATATTGTCTCTTTGTCCTTGACTTTTGACAATTTGATTATAATGTGTCTTTGTGTAGGCTTCTTTAGATTCCTCCTATTTGGAGGTTTTTGTACTTCATGGATCTATATGTTAATATTACTCCTGAAATTTGGAAAGTTTTCTGTCATTGTTTCTTTAAATAAGATTTGTTGCCCTTTTTCTTTTTTTGCTCCTTCTGAGACTTTATAGTGTATATTGTTTTGCTTCATTATATTCCATAACTCCTGTAGGCTTTCTTTACTCTTTTTCATTATTTTTTTCCTCTGACTGGGTAAGTTAAAGTAATGTCTTTGTGCTCACTGACTTTTTCCTCTGCATGATCAAGTCTGCTGTTGAACCTCTCTACTAAATTTTTCAGTTCATTAATTATATTCTTTAGCTCCAGAATTTGTTTTTTTGGGGGTTCTATCTTTCCTTAACTTTTCATTTTGTTGTGTTGTTTTCCTGATTACATTTAATTGTCTATCTGTGTTCTTTTTTAGTTTGATGAGCTCCTTTAAGACAATATTTTGAATTCTTTTTCAGGCAGTGCATAGAACTCCATTTATTCAGGATTGGTTACTAATGCTTTATTATAATTTTTTTTATTTGGTGGTATAATGTTTCTCTGATAGTTAATGACCCTTGTAACATGGTATTGGTGTATGCCCTTTTGAAGATGTAGTCACCTCTTTCAGTCTTTATATACTGGCTTTGTCAGGGAAAGCTCTTCATTAAACAGCCTGTCCAGAGATTCTGGAGGAGTTGGCTGGTGGTGACTGTGGAAGGGCCTGTTGTCATGTTCCATGGGAAGGCATACCTGTTACCTAGGTCTCTGGGTAGGTAAATTTGTTGCACTGGTCCAAGTATGAGTAAGTGCTTGAGTCCATATGGGCTGGTCTCACATCAAGGTCTATTGAGACGTTTCTGGTTCCTGGGTTCCTAGGTGTGTCTGGTACCTGTTCCAAAGATGTCAGCCTAGTACTGGGACAGGCCTGGGGTCTGGGTCCTTGGTGGCCAGTCCTGAACCAGAGGCAGATCTTGAGCCTGAGTTCATAGGGGTGGGCCTGGAGCCTGGGTCCATTTCGGTGACCTAGTGCTGGGACAGACTGCACCTTGGTTTGTGGAGACTGACTTGATGTGAGCCTGGAGCAGAAGTTCACAGGGGATTAGCAGGCCCTAAGGTAGGCCTTGAGGTTAAGTCAGCATGTGTCAGTCTGATATCAAGGACTACTGGTGTGAGCTGAAATCTGGGTCTAAAGGGACCAATCTTATGCTAGGATCCACTGGATAGGACTGCAGTTTGAATGTGTGGTGAAGTTGGATGCTCACCTCACTCTTTTTTTCTCCATGGGAGTGTTCCAGGGCAGAGGGAATCTCTGTGCCTGGGAGAGATATGACTCATGTAAACTGTTCTTCTTATCCTCTTCGATGTGTTTTTTTTTTCTCCTAATTTCTGTGTTCAGCCTGCCTGGTGCTTGGTGAAGTAATGACCTCTAGATTCCCTGCTAACTTAGACTGTTGACCATAAGTGCAGGTGGATACATGTGAATTTTGCCAGAAACAGAGTAAGCAAGCAATTTAACTATACTCTACTTAACGGACAATTGCCATTTAACTCAGTCTATCTGATCCTGTATGCTAGCTCTGTTCTACCCTGTACATCTTTAGGAAGGCCATAAAGTTGACCTTCCTATAGATAATCTTGCCAGTATCAATCAATGGAGAGCCTACTGTTTATACTACTTGAGAGAAATGCTCCCTGACTCTTGGCATTTTCCCTCCATTAATTAATCCATGTTTGGTAGAGAATGTGTGTCTATACTTTGGAATTTTGAAGAAAGTATTCAAATACTGCCCTGAGAATCCAGAAAATTATATTAAAGACAAGAAGGAGTACCCAAAAACAATTCCATTTGATTTATTTTTACTATAATCTATGAAATATATCTATATCAATGTCAATAATGGCATAGATATACAGAGATAGATATGTAAATATATAGCTATATTTAGAAACATATACAATAAGTTCCCTACATACAAACCTTCAAGTTGTGAACTTTCAAAGATGCAAACATATCTTACTTTATGTTATTCATTAAATATTCGTTAACATATCTTATGTTAGGTGATACATTAGTTCACATTTCTGGAGTACATTGTCGGATGTGTGCATCCTCTAAAAGTGGTTGTGTTTTACGTACTTTAATGTACAGTACTTTATAAAATACAGTAGTACAGCATCTTTATTTCAAGCCCAGGAAAGAACTACTACACAAACATCACTTGATCCTTTTTTCAATAGTGTAGATAGAATTAAATCCAACAAGGAACCAGAACCTGTGCCATCAATGTCAGGCTTGAGTGAAATTGCAGCTTGCCCTCCATCTCCTATTGCTGACCATCCTTCAGCTCTACCATCTCCCACCTCTTATCCCTCCTCCAATCAGTAACTCTTCTTGCCTGTTCACTCAATGCCAACCCCTGTATGCCAGCTGTTGTACTGTACTATGTACTTTTCAAGGTACTGTACAGTAAGATTAAAAATGTTTTCACTATGTTTGTTTGTTTTTTATGCATTATTTGTGTGAAAAGTATTATAAACCTATTACAGTAGAGTATTATATAGCCGATTGTGTTAGTTGGGTACCTAGGCCTACTTCTTTGGACTTATGAATAAATTGGACTTACGAATGTACTCTCAGAGCAGAACTCGTTCATATGTAGGGGACTTACTGTATCTGTATAAATCCTATACACTGGATACAAGCTTTTCTATATTTAGTGTTTATTTATAATAAAAGAGCCAAGAGGGTTTGGATTTAAATTCTTTCTCACTTACTTACTAGCTGTGTATTATCTTAAGCAGATAGTTAATCTTTGGAGACTTCAGTTGCTTTATTGGTTAATATTAACAGGCATCTTATAGGGCTGCTATTATCAAATGAGATGATGTTGTATAGAGTGTTTAGCATGTTGTCTTACATACCATAAGTACACAATATTTTGCATTGATAATAATGCCAAATTTTCTATAGGTTTCATTTTCAGAATCACATAATAAACCACCTGTGATAGTAATTCTATTAGAGACAGGAAGGTGGAATATCATTTTGAGACTGAACGAATAAACAGAATGAGGAAAGAAGGACATTCTCACTTTTCCTTTTTCCTATAATCTCTTTTTCTATAAAAAGGGGAAAATATACTTCTTTAAAAAAAGTGTCATTTCTCTCTAACAAAATGGATAATTCTATAAAAGATAGAGAAAGGTCAACATTTTGGTACTAGAATTGACTTTTGAGGACATCTTTTCTAACCAGCTTATTTTGCAGATGGTAAAACAGATGCAGAAGGCAAAGTGACAAAGGTGACTTAGCCAAGAGCCAAAGCTAGAATATATATCTCACCAAAATATTTTGTTTTGTATTTTTAAAACAAAATATGTGGTTAGGAAAGGCATCCATTAGTACATTGTCCACATAATTTCCGATTTGTCTCAGCTTGGTATCATTTTTAGTATGGCACACTTTCTTCATTATCTATGATAAAATCAAAGAGGTCACAGGACCCATTTTAAAAATGTTATTTATTTCACTTTGGCTAAATGTCAAAAGATGAGTGGCTTATCTTTTTTTGTTTGTGTGTGTGTGTGTGTGTGTGTGTGTGTGTGTGTGTGTGTGTGGCTGCACCACGTGGCATATGGGATCTTAATTACCCCACCCAAGGATCAAACCAATGTCCCCTGCATTGGAAGCATGCAGTCTTAACCATTGGACAACGAGAAAAATCCCTGAGTGGCTTCTCTTTTATGAGCTATGTTTTTCATTGCATTAATTTAAATATATATATATATATATATTAATTTGCAGTGACAGATATGCAACAAATCAAAAAAATTAAATTTCTTTATATAATCTTGGTTATTCAGGAGAATTAGTTGTGTTGTAGATTGATCATACAAATTCTTCACATCTATTAAGTACCTTACAGGATTTAAACTTTTATACCAATTATTTCACTGAATATTTTAAACTTCAAGCTAGTTCTTCTTTCTACCTCCCTACTCACTCCTGAGTCACTATATTACTCAGGGTAGATTAATTGTTTTAACAAACAACTCCAATATTTGTGGTTTCACTGTTGTGTTTTACTACTTCCTCATGAAAGAGGTGCCCTTACCTGGACATCTCTCCTCCAAAGGTGAGTCAGAGATACATCAAGTTTTCTTCCATGTTGTGATGTAGTTATCTTCAACACATGGTCTCCAAGATCACAATGGAAATGGAAGAGAGCTTGAGAAAATTCTGTGTATATTTAAATACCTTGGATTAAAAGGTACACACAGAATTTCCATTCTCATTCAGTGAGTCAGAGCCAGTTACATATCTCCAACTAGATGCAAGGGAGAGCTGGTGATATAGTCCCTGGCAACAAATCTACAGTATGCAAGAGGAATCTGAATCTTTGATGGTCATCTGTCCCTATCATACTGACCTTCTAAGACAGTTTGTAAGTATGTTTAAGTGACAATAATTTTCCAATAGTTTGGGTGTTTTCTGGAAAAAATGTTTTATTATTTCAAATTATCATTATGTTCTTAAGACTGGGCTGAAATTCCTGATAGTGTTTATTTCACATATGCATTTTTATAAATTGCTTGCAGTTTACCCATGTTTCTCCTCAAGTGGCATTAAAAATAATTTCTTATGAACCTTTAAAAACAAATTTGCTATGATACATATAATGAAATTTAGCAAAGAACATTTTGCTGAGACAAATGCAAGAAACAGTTTCTACATTATGGTTTCTTATGTTGCCACTAGAATAAGTTTTTCCAACAGCTTGTTTCTTTTATGCTTAAAATTCAGAAGCATTTCAGCTTGGCTGTATGCATCATTTCAGATTCACAAAGAGTTGGTTGTATTTTCTTTCAGCAAAAACCTATCTCACACATTTTATGCTCTTGGAATTTTGTTGTGTGAAGACAAAGGTTATGTAGTTCATAACTATTAAAGTTTAAGGAGGATTTAGAATTGGATATAGCAAATTTCCCCATATAGTGATTTTAATATTATTATGTCTTGCTGGGTTGAAGTTGGAATATTGTTTCTTAATCTCTTCACATGAATGAGAAAGAAGTCTCTTCAAAAGTTGTTAAGATATTTGCATTTTTTCTTATTTTGAATGTCTGCATGTGGAACCTGGGATATTGAACAGCTCTGTTCTCTTATGAAATTACTTAAAATATCTTCTGGTTGCATTACATACTAAAGCTTGTTACTGGTGATAAAAAGTAAAGGTGTCTTTGCTTCTGATTTTAGTAGTTTAACAATAGGCAGTGATTTAGGACCCAATTCATCCAAGTTTACTTACACTGACATTACAATGATCCTGGGCTAATTAGGGAATACATTTCAGACAAAATTTTCATTCCAACTATAATTGTTTAAAAAGTGCATGGAGGGGGCGGTGGAAAGATGGAGGAGGAGTAAGACGTGGAGATCACATTCCTCCCCACAAATACACCAGAAATACATCTACATGTGGAACAACTCCTACAGAACACATACTGAATGCTAGCAGAAGAACTCAGACCTCCCAAAAGGCAAGAAACTCCCCACGTATCTGACCGAGTGGATGAAAGGCTCTTGCTGCTCCAGCCAGGAGTCAGGACTCTGCCTCTGAGGTGGGAGAGCCAACTTCAGAACACTCGTCAAGAAGAGACCTCCCAGCCCCACATAATATCAAATGGCGAAAATCTCCCAGAGATCTCCATCTCAACACCAGCACCCAGCTTCACTCAACGACCAGCAAGTTACAGTGCTGGACAACCTATGCCAACCATATACCAAAACAGGAACACAACCCCACCCACTAGCAGATAGGCTGCCTAAAATCATAATAAATCCACAGACACCCCAAAACACACCACCAGACATGGACCTGCCCACTAGAGAGACAAGATCTAGCCTCATACACCACAACACAGGCACTAGTCCCCTCCACCAGGAAGCCTACACAACCCACTGAACCAACCTTAGCCACTGGAGACAGACATCAAAAACAACGGGAGCTACGAACTTGCAGCCTGCAAAAAGGTGAACCCAATCACAGTAAGATAAGCAAAATGAGAAGACAGAAAAACACACAGCAGATGAAGGAGCAAGATAAAAACCCACCAGACCTAACAAATGAAGAGGAAATAGGCAGTCTACCTGAAAAAGAGTTCAGAATAATGATAGTAAAGATGATCCAAAATCTTGGAAATAGAATGGACAAAATGCAAGAAGCAGTTAACAAGGACCTAGAAGAAATAAAGATGAAACAGACAATGATGAACAACACAATAAATGAAATGAAAAATACTCTAGATGGGATCAATAGCAGAATAAATGAGGCAGAAGAACGGATAAGTGACCTGGAAGATAAAATAGTGGAAATAACTACTGCAGAGCAGAATAAAGAAAAAAGAATGAAAAGAACTGAGGACAGTCTCAGAGACCTCTGGGACAACATTAAACGCACCAACATTCGAATTATAGGGGTTCCAGAAGAAGAAGAGAAAAAGAAAGGGACTGAGAAAATATTTGAAGAGATTATAGTTGAAAACTTCCCTAATATGGGAAAGGAAATCATTAATCAAGACCAGGAAGCACAGAGAGTCCCATACAGGATAAATTCAAGGAGAAATATGCCAAGACACATATTAATCAAACTGCCAAAAATTAAATACAAAGAAAGCATATTAAAAGGAGCAAAGGAAAAACAACAAACAACACACAAGGGAATCCCCATAAGGTTAACAGCTGATCTCTCAGCAGAAACTCTACAAGCCAGAAGGGAGTGGCAGGACATACTGAAAGTGATGAAGGAGAAAAACCTGCAACCAAGATTACTCTACCCAGCAAGGATCTCATTCAGATTTGATGGAGAAATTAAAACCTTTACAGACAAGCAAAAGCTGAGAGAGTTCAGCACCACCAAACCAGCTTTACAACAAATGCTAAAGGAACTTCTCTAGACAAAAACACAAGAGAAGGAAAAGTCCTATAATAACGAACCCAAAACAATTTAGAAAATGGGAATAGGAACATACATATCGATAATTACCTTAAATGTAAATGGACTAAATGCTCCCACCAAAAGACACAGATTGGCTGAATGGATACAAAAACAAGACCCATATATATGCTGTCTACAAGAGACCCACTTCAGACCTAGAGACACATACAGACTGAAAGTAAGGGGATGGAAAAAGATATTCCATGCAAATGGAAACCAAAAGAAAGCTGGAGTAGCAATTCTCATATCAGACAAAATAGACTTTAAAATAAGGACTATCAGAAGAGACAAAGAAGGACACTACATAATGATTAAGGGATCGATCCAAGAAGAAGATATAACAATTGTAAATACTTATGCCCCCAACATAGGAGCACCTAAATACA
>NW_006778156.1:609209-621179 GCF_000442215.2 Lipotes vexillifer | reverse complement strand
GGGATCCTCCCGGACCGGGGCACGAACCCATGTCCCTTGCATCGGCAGGCGGACTCTCAACCACTGCGCCACCAGGGAAGCCCTATTTTGCTTTATTAAACATTAAGATAATGTTTTATTAAACATTAAGATAAGTCACTTCACACTTGTCTCACCTCTGATACTTCATTTGAGCAACCCCTGTTCGGGGCTTTGCGCTGGATCACTGTCTTCTCCGGCTATCAGAAGAAACAGTCATTTTGGGAGATCGTATGAATGCCGGGTTCTCATCCAGTGGCGACAAAGGAAGGGCACAAGGACATCACAGTCAAAACGCACGGAAAGTAGTTCCATTTATTCATCCACTCAACAAACACTTACTGAGGGCCTGTGGTGTGCCAGGCATTGTGTGCTAGTTGCAGACACACAGAAGTAAATGAGATAGACAGGGGATTCATGGTTCCATGTGGACAGCAAGACCTAAAGGTACCTGGGAGACTCCCCACCCTTCCCCATGGAGTGAATGCTGAAGCAGAAGTGATGAGATATGATGTAATGAGACAAAGGAGCCAGAGCGGGAAAGTGGCACCCATCAGGGACTTCCCTGGTGGCTCAGTGGTTAAGAATCTGCCTGCCAATGCAGGGGACATGGGTTCGATCCCTGGTCCGGGAAGATCCCACATGCCACGGAGCAACTAAGTCCGTGCGCCACAACTACTGACCCTGCCTGAGCCACAACTACTGAGCCTGCGTGCCACTACTACTGAAGCCCGTGTGCCTAGAGCCCGTGCTCTGCAACAATAGAAGCCACTGCAACACAATGAAGAGTAGCCCCCGCTTTGCTGCAACTAAAGAAAGCCCGCACATGGCAACGAAGAACCAATGCAGCCAAAATAAATAAAAGGAAAAGGATTCTGTGTGGCTGTCTGGAGGGGTGGGATAGGGAGGGTGGGAGGGAGGGAGACAAAGAGGGAAGGGATATGGGAACATATATATATGTATAACTGACTCACTCTGTTATAAAGCAGAAATTAACACACCATTGTAAAGCAATTATACCCCAATAAAGATGTTAAAAATAAAAAAAATTTTTTAAAAAGTGCATGGAAACACAAATGGAGAGAAAATATATGAGCAAATTATAATCATGATTGTGTAATTTACTTTTATATGTGTCTACTTCATATTTTTACATGTTTTTTCCAGAACTGAATATACTTCAGAACTTATTCATACACAGATTGATCTCTTTGTAGTTAAAGTCAGCTTCTCGGCAGTGACAAGAATTATAGGCATTGGAAATACCTTCACGATGACGGAAGAGTAAGAGGTGGAGATCACCTTATTCCCCGTAAATACATCAGAAATACATCTATATGTGGAACAACTCCTACAGGACACTTACTGAACACTGGCAGAAGACCTCAGACTTCCCAAAAGGCAAGATACTCCCCATGTACCTTGGTAGGGCAAAATAAAAAAATAAAAAACAGAGACAAAATAATAGGAATGGGACCTGCACCTCTGGGAGGAAGCTGTGAAAGAGGAAAAGTTTCCACACACTAGGAAACCCTTTCACTGGTGGAGATGAGTCTGGGCCAGGGAGAAGCTTTGGAGCCACAGAGAAGAGAGCAGCAACAGGGTTGCAGAGGGCAAAGCAAGGAGATTCCCACACAGAGGATTGGTGTCGGCCAGCACTCACCACCCAGAGAGGCTTACCTGCTCACCCGCTGGGATGGGTAGGGGCTGGGAGCTGGACCACTGGCTTCAGAGTTCAGATCACAGGGAGAGGACTGAGGTTGGCAGTGTGAACACTGCCTGAAGGGGGCTAGTGTGTCACAGCTAGATGGAAGGGAGTCTGGGAAAAAGTCTGGACAGGCCAAAGAAGCAAGAGACCATTATTTTGGGGTGCACGAGGAGAGGGGATTCAGAGCACTGCCTAAATGAGCTCCAGAGATGACAGTGATCCACGGCTATCAGTGTGGATGCTAGAGACAGGCATAAGATGCTAAGGTGGCTGCTGCAGCAGCCACCAAGAAGCCTGTGTTCAAGCACAGGTCACTATCCACACATCCCCTCCTGGGAGCCTGTGCAGCCTGCCGCTGCCAGGGTCCCATGATCCATAGACAACTTTTCCGGGAGAACCCATGGCACACCTCAGGCTGATGCAACATCACACTGGCCTCTGCCACTGAAGGCTCACCCAGCATTCCATACTCACTCTTACCCCCGCCTGAGTGAGCCAGAGTCCCCTAATGAGCTGCTACTATAATGCCATCCTCTCTAAGTGAAGAACATATGTCCTCAGGTGACCTTCAAGCAGAGGTGGAACCAAATCCAAAGCTGAAGCCCAGGAGCAGTGAAAACAAAGAAGAGAAAGGGAAATCTCTCCCAGCAACCTCAGCAGCAGTGGATTGAATCTCCACCATCAACGTGATGTACACTGCATCTCTGGAATAGGTGAATAGAAAAAGAATCATCCTAAAATTGAAGCAGTGGACATTGGGAGCAACGATTATATATATATATATAATGTTTCCTTTATCTCTTCTTGTGAGTGTGTATGTGTATGCTTCTTTGTGTGATATTGTCTGTATATCTTTGCTTTTACAACTTGTCCTTGGATACAGACTGCCCATTTTTTTTTTGGCTTTTTTTTTTTTTTTTTTTTTTTTTTTTTTTTTTTTTTTTTAGTATACATTCAGCACTTGTTATTGGTGGATTTGATTTTGGGTTTGGTTGCTCTCTTCTTTCTTCTTCACTTTTTATTTTTCTTTATTAAATTACTTTTTATTTTTTTAATAATTGTTGTTCTTTTATTTCAATAACTTTATTTTATATTTCTTTCTTTCTTTCTTCCTTCCTTCCTTCCTTCCTTCCTTCCTTCCTTCCTTTCTTTCTTTCTTTCTTTCTTTCTTTCTTTCTTTCTTTCTTTCTTTCTTTCTTTCTTTCTTTCTTTCTTTCTTTCTTTTTCTTCCCTTCTCTTCTGAGCCATGTGACTGAGAGGGTCTTGGTGCTCCAGACTGGTGTCAGGTCTGTACATCTGAGTTGGGAGACATGAGTTCAGGACATTGGTCCACCAGAGACCTCCCAGCTCTACATAACATCAAATGGTAAAAGCTGTCCCAGATCTCCATCTAAATGCTAAGATCGAGCTCCAATCAACGACCAGCAAGTTACAGTGCTGGACACACTATGCCAAACAACTGGCAAGACAGGAACAAAACCCCACCCAGTAGCAAGGAGGCTGCTTAAAATCATAATAAGTCCACAGACACCACAAAACATACCACTGGAAATGGTCCTTCCCACTAGAAAGACAAGAGCCAACCTCAAGCATCAGAACACAGGCACTAGTCCCCTCCACCAGGAAGCCAACACCACTGACTGAAACAACCTTAGCCACTGGGGGCAGACAACGAAAACAGTGGGAACTTCACACCATCACCCTGTGAGAAGGAGACCCCAAACACAGTAAGTAAAGTAAAATGAGAAGACAGAGAAACACACAGCAGATGAAGGAGCAAGAAAAAAACACCAGACCAAAAAATAGAGAGGAAATAGGTAGTCTACCTGAAAAAGAATTCAGAGTAATGATAGTAAAGATGATCCAAAATCTAAGAAATAGAATGGAGAAAATAAAAGGAACATTTAACAAAGATCTAGAAGAAATAAAGAGCACACAAACAATGATGAACAGCACAATAAATGAAATTAAAAATTCTCTAGAAGGAACCAATAGCAGAATAACTGAGATAGAAGAATGGAAAAGTGACCTGGAAGATAAAATAGTGGAAAAAATTACCACAGAGCAGAATAAAGAAAAAAGAATGAAAAGAATTGAGGACCATCACAGAGACCACTGGGACAACATTAAACATACCAACATTCGAATTATAGGGGTCCCAGAAGAAGACAAGAAAAAGAAAGGGACTGAGAAACTATTTGAAGAGGTTATAGTTGAAAACTTCACTAATATGGAAAAGGAAATAATCAAGTCCAGGAAGTGCAGAGAGTCGCATACAGTATAATGCCAAGGAGAAACACACCAAGACACATATTAATCAAAATATCAAAAATTAAATTAAAAGAAGACATATTAAAAGCAGCAAGGGAAAAACAACAAATAACATACAAGGGAATCACCATAAGGTTAACAGCTGAACTTTCAGCACAAATTCTGCAAGCCAGAAGGGAGTGGCAGGACATATTTAAAGTGATGAAAGGGAAAAACCTCCAACCAAGATTACTGTACCCAGCAAGGATATCATTTAGATTCAACAGAGAAATTAAACCTTTAACAGACAAGCAAAAGCTAAGAGAATTCAGCACCACCAAACCAGCTTTACAACAAATGCTAAAGGAACATCTCTAGGCAGGAAACACAAGAGAAGGAAAGACCTACAATCAGAAACCCAAAACAATTAAGAAAATGGCAATAGGTGCTTGCATATCAATAATGACCTGAAATGTAAATGGATTAAATGCTCCAACCAAAAGACATAGACTGGCTGAATGGATACTAAAACAAGACCTGAATATACGCTGTCTACAGAATACCCACATCAGACCTAGGGACACATAAAGCCTGAAAGTGAGGGAATGGAAAAATATATTCCATGAAATAGGAAATCAAAAGAAAGCTGGAGTAGCAATTTTCATATAAGACAAGATAGACTTTAAAATAAGGACTATTACAAGAGACAAAGGACATTACATAATGATCAAGGTATCAATCCCAGAAGATAAAACAATTGTAAATATGCACCCATCATAGAAGCACCTCAACACATAAGGCAAATGCTAAGAGCCATAAAAGGTAACACAATTATAGTAGGGGACTTTTTAACACCTCAATTTCACTTGAAAATAAATAAGGAAACATATGATTTAAATGATACATTAAAGAAGATGGACTTAATTGATATTTAAAGCACATTTCACCCAGAAACAACAGAGTACACTTTCTTCTCAAGTGCTCATCGAACATTCCCCAGGATAGATCATATCTTTGGTCACAAATCAAGCTTTGGTAAATCTAAGAAAATTGAAATCATATCAAGTATATTTTCTGACCACAACACTATGAGACTAGATATCAATTACAGGAAAAAAAAATTTGCAAAAATACAAACGCATGGAGGCTAAACTATACACTACATAATAACAAAGAGATCACTAAGGAAATCAAAGAGAAAATCAAAAAATACTTTGAAAAAAAGGAAAATGAAAACACAATGATCAAAAACCTATGGGGTGCAACAAAGCAGTTCTAAGAGGGAAGTTTATAGCAATACAATCTTACCTCAAGAAAGAAAGAAACATATCAAACAAACAACCTAAACTTACACCTAAAGAAATTAGGGGAAGAAGAACATAAAAAGCTGAAAGTCAGCAGAAGTAAAGAAACCTTAACTACCAAACAGAATCCAAAAGCACATTAAAAGGATCATACAACATGATCAAGTGGTGTTTATCTCAGGAATGCAAGGATTCTTCAATATATGCAAACCAATCAATGTGATACACCATATTAACAAACTGAAGGATAAAATCCATATGATCATCTCAGTAGATTCAGAAAAACCTTTCAACAAAATTCAACACCCAATTATGATAAAAACTCTCCAGAAAGTAGGAATAGAGGGAACTTACCTTGACATAATAAAGGCCATATATGAAAAACCCACAGCCTACATTGTTCTCAATGGTGAAAAACTGAAATATCTCCACAAAGATCAGGAACAAGACAAGGTTGCCCATTCTCACCACTATTATTCAACATGGTTTTAAAAGTTTTAGCCACAGCAGTCAAAGAATAAAAATAAACAAAGGAATCCAAGTCAGAAAAGAAGTGAGGCTGTCACTGTTTGCAGATGCCAGGATACTATACATAGAGAATCCTAAAGATGCTACCAGAAGATTACTAGAGGTAATCAATGAATTTGGTAAAGGTGCATGATACAAAATTAGTGCACAGAAATCTCTTTCATTCCTATACAGTAATGATGAAAAATCTGAAAGAGAAATTAATGAAACACTCCCATTTACCATTGCCACAATAATAAGATACCTAGAAAGAAACCTACCTAAGGACACAAAAGACCTGTATGCAGAAAACCATAAGACACTGATGAATGAAATTAAAGATGATGCAAAAAGATGGAGATATATAACATGTTCTTAGATTGGAAGGCTCAATATTGTGAAAATGACTATACTACCCAAAGCAATCTACAGATTCAATGTAATCCCTATCAAACTACCAATGGTATTTTTCACAGAACTAGAACAAAAAATTTCACAATTTGTATGGATACACTGAAGACCCCAAATATCCAAAGCAATCTTGAGAAAGAAAAACGCAGCTGGAGGAATCAGGCTATACTACAAAGCTACAGTAATCTAGACAGTATGGTACTGGCACAAAAACAGAAATATGGATCAATGGAACAGGATAGAAAGCCCAGAGATAAACCCACGCACATATGGTCACCTTATTTTTGGTAAAGGAGGTGACAATATGTAATAGAGAAAAGACAGCCTCTTCAATAATTGGTGCTGGGAAAATTGAACAGCTACATGTAAAAGAATGAAATTAGAACACTTCATAACACCATGCACAAAAATAAATTCAAAATGGATTAAAGATCTAAATGTAAAACCAGAAACTATAAAACTCTTAGAAGAAAATATAGGCAGAAGACTCTATTACATAAATCACAGCAAGATCTTTTTGAACCACCTCCTGGAGAATTGGAAATAAAACCAAAAATAAACAAATGGGAGGTAATGAAACTTACAAGCTTTTGCATAGCAAAGGAAACCATAAACCTGATGTAAAGACAACCCTCAGAATTGGAGAAAATATTTGCAAATGGAGCAACTGCCAAGATTAATCTCCAAAATTTATAAGCAGCTCATACAGCTCAATATCAAGTAAACAAACAACCCAATCCAAGAAAGGGCAGAAGACCTACATAGACATTTCCCAAAGAAGATATACAGAGTGCCAACAAACACATGAAAGAATGCTCAGCATCAGTAATCATTAAAGAAATTCAAATCAAAACTACAATGAGGTATCACATCAGGTCAGTCAGAAAGGCTATCACCAAAAATCTACGAACAGTAAATTCTGTAGAGAGTGTGGATAAAAGGGAACCCTCCTGCACTGTTGGTAGGAATGCAAAATGATACAGCCACTATGGAGAACAGTATGGAGGTTCCTTAAAAAACTAAAAATAGAACTGCCGTACAACCCAGCAATCCCACGACTGGGCATATACCTTGAGAAAACCATAATTCAGAAAGATTCATATACCACAATATTCATTGCAGCTCTATTTACAATAGCCAGGAGATGGAGACAACCTAAGTGTCCATCGACAGATGAATTGATAAAGATATGGCATATACATACAATGCAATATGACTCACTATAAAAAGAAATGAAATTGAGTTATTTGTAGTGAGGTTGATGGACCTACATTCTGTCATACAGAGTGAAGTAAGTCAGAAGGAGAAAAACAAATACTGTATGCTAACACATATATATGGAATATTAAAAAAAAATGATTTTGAACAACCTAGGCGTAGGACAGGAATAAAGTTGCAAACTTAGAAAATGGACTTGAGGACACCAGGATGGGGAATGGTAAGCTAGCTACCAAATGTAAAATAGATAGCTAGTGTGAAGTAGCCGCATAACACAGGGAGATCAGCTCTGTGCTTTGTGACCACCTAGAGGGGTGGTATAGGGAGGGTGGGAGGGAGATGCAAGAGGGAGGATATATTGGGATATATGTATATGCATAGCTGTTTCACTTTGTTATAAAGCAGAAACTAACACACCAGTGTAAAGCAATTATACCCCAATAAAGATGTTAAAAATAAAAGATTTAGACATGGACAAGAATTATATGCAATGAGAATATATGCATTATATGCAATATATATGCATTGGGAATATATTATTATTTCAATATAATTTTTTAATTCATGCTTTCACCACCTTTAATTATATTTATTGTTATTTTCTAATTAATATTTTAATACCATAAGAATTAATAATACACTTAATATAATATATTATATTTTTTTTCTTTATTTATTGGAGTTTAGTTGCTTTAAAATGTTGTGTTAACTTCTGCTGTATAGCAAAGTGAATCAGTATATGCATACATATACCCACTAGTTTTTAGATTTCCTTCCCATTTAGGTCACC
Organism: Lipotes vexillifer; assembly: GCF_000442215.2. Classification (NCBI taxonomy): domain Eukaryota; kingdom Metazoa; phylum Chordata; class Mammalia; order Artiodactyla; family Lipotidae; genus Lipotes; species Lipotes vexillifer. The sequence goes on along the minus strand of NW_006778156.1, from coordinate 612,973 downwards.
ACAGGTCATTGAGTAGAATTCCCTGTGTTATACAGTAGGTTCTTATTAGTTATCCTTTGTATACATAGTAGTGTATGCATGTCAATGCCAATCTACCAATTCTTCCCACATCCCCTTCCCCCCTTGGTAACTATAAGTTTGTCCTCTACATCTGTGACTTTATTTCTGCCTTGCAAATAAGTTCATGTGTACCATTTTTCTAGATTCCACATGTAAGTGATATTACACAATATTTGTTTTTCTCTTTTTGACATACTTCACTATGTATGACAATCTCTAGGTCCATCCACATCTCTGCAAATGGCACTATTTCATTCATTTTTATGGCTGAGTAATGTTCCATTGCGTATATATACCACATTTTCTTTATCCATTCCTCTGTTGATTGACATTTAGGGTTAAGGTTAGGGTTAATATAATACATTTTATTATTATGTAATGTATTTTAAATTTATACTTCATACAAGCATATGCTTATGCTTTCATATATACAAGCATATATATGTATTAACTCTATGTATCACAGAAAGACTAGTAAATGTCTTCTGGACCAACACTGTACTTGTTCTAACATAGACATGTGAGTAATTCACAAGCATTTTTTTGGGGAAAATAAAAGATACAATGTGGTCACATATGGTAAGTTGATAAATTTGAGTATTAAAACAGTGATTCCACCCACTCAATGCCTCACACCTTGAAAAAACAGATAAAATAGAAATTCAGTCATTTTCCCTCTACTCAAAGAAAAGCATTCAGAGAATTGGGTTATTTTGTTCTTTTTATTTTGATAGTTGGCATCATGTAAATTATATTAGTCCGAAACTATTTCTTACAATACATGAATTATTATATGTATATAAGCTGTAAACTAAAAAATTCAAGGGTATGCACTAGGTGAGGTGCCAATGGGAAAGAAATCTAGAGAGAAATTACTGCTAATATAGACTGGTGACTATATGTTGTCTAACCGTGAAACAATAGACTAGAGACAGCTGGGAAAGAAATTTTAAAATGGCAAATTACATACAGAAGAAGTGAATTTCCTTTTCTCCTGCAAAATCAGTGAAGTCTCACTTTTACTGAGTCAAGGGGGGAAAGTAGAGAAACAACTAACACAGGCAGAATTTAATGACACAACTAATCCAAGAAATATAGGAAGAAAGGCCATGTGGCTATCAAAATGAGGGAATAGAGAAGGCACAATATCAGGATAAATTTGGATGGAAAGAATTCTTATATTTTCATTCATTATGACAGCATGCACAAGATTAGAAACAGGGTAAGAGGTAGAGCTATGAAATTTATATATCAACCACTGACATAATGCTGTTTTATAGTAATTACTCTTATAATTATATAGTGTTCTAGTCCCATATTTCCAATATTCTGAAGAGTTCTTGGAGAGAGCCTATTCCAACAAAGTACCATGAACCTATTTGACTGGGGAATTTATATTTTGAAAAGGGAAATTGAAAAAAAAATTAACTAAATGTGTTATGGTATTGCTCAACATAGAGCTCTACTAATACTTGTACTCATGAGTATGAATGACACTTCATAAACATTTTCCTTATGTATACATAGAAGTTTAATGCCAAGTCAAAATCCAGCTTAAAAAATAATTGAAAATTACCCAGAAAATCAATGATGATACAAAAGGAGCTTTCTGGGGTACATTCAATTCAGTATGTCTAAAAGTTAATGGTAAAACTTTATACACGTTATCTACAAGTTGCAATAAGTAATATGGCACAACTTCAAAAAAGTGAAAAGAGGAAAAGCAATCAAAATGCATAATTTTTACTGTGCTTAGACTGTGAAATTATGCTATTGTTTTTATCTAAGGAAACACTGAAAGTAAATTCTGTTGGTTTTCTGTTTCTATCTACTCCTTTGCTAATTTTCTTCCTTTCACCTGATGTATGATGTGGTAATAATTTTAGTAAAATGAAACACTGTGGTTATGATAGAAAAGGAAATCAGTATTGTTAATAATAAGGCCTTTTTGTCTTAAGCATGTCCTATTCTGAAAAACCTTGAAAGATCTAAACCTATTCCTAAGAAAGATTATTATTGTCTTCATGGTCTACTACTGGCTTCCCAGAATGGAGGCAGGGTTAATGGCTTTCATGGGCTTAACTTCATTACTTGTTGCAAGAATGAACCTTCCTGCAAGAATAAGTCAGGACCCCAGTGGATAGGGGTATACAGAAGTAAACAAACAAACAAAAACAAAACAAAACAAAACAGAAGGGAGACATGAGCGAAAGGACCCCTAGATGTTGGTCCAAAGTTTAATATTTCAATGTGTGTGGTAGACAGAATTATAAGATGTAACCCATGAACATTGCCCTCTGGAATTACTCCAGTGTCCAGTGATTATATTATATGGCACATGTATTATTTTAGATCAGTTACTAATCAGATAAGAATATTATCCTGTGGTCCTAATCTAATCACATGTGTACTTTAAAAGCAGAGAGCTTTCTTCAGTAGGTAGCAGAAAAGGAAGTCAAAGTGATTCCAAATATGAAAACAATTTAACATGCTTTTATGGGATCTGAGATGAAGGAGCTAGAAGGCATGACCTGATTATGGTCTCTAGGAACTGAAAGAAGTCCTTGGCTGACAACCAGCAAGAAAACAGGGACCTCAGTTCTATAACTATAAGGAACTAAATTCTGCCAATAACCAGGATGAGCTTGGAACCAGATACTTCCTCATAGCCTTTATATAATAGCTCAGCCTAGTCAAAACCTGGATTTCAGCCTTGTGATAGCCTGAGCAAGAGAACCCAGTGCAGCCTACAGGACTTCTGGCCTACAAAACTCTTAGATAAGAAATGGATATAGTTTTAAGTTGATAAGTTTCTGATAATTTGTTTTGAAGCAGTAGAAAGCATATACAATGGAAAAAGTAAGGCAAACAAACCAAAACTATGTTGTAACAGTCGTTGGCTTCCATAAGCATTTGTGAATAATAGTGTTGTTTTATTTCTGTAATGGCCTGTAACTGAATGTCCTTCCAGATATTAAGGAGCATAAAGGAGGTGTAACCTATGTAAATTGGTTAGTTTGTCAAAAGAATATAAGCCACTAAAACTTGGAAGGACATGTAAAATCTTGCAGAAAATCATGAAATAAAAATTTGAGGTGTTGAGATAAGAAAAGCTGAAATATATTTGCCAATATATTGGTAATACACTCACCCAGACATTAGATTTTTAGTAGAAACAACTATCTCATTCTTTTATGACACAGAAATAAGAAAAATGGGAAATGAACAGGAAATATCAGCCTCAAGTCTCATGAAATAGCTTTCATGAGAAAGTGATTAAGTTATTCTCAGATTATCACCCAAAGAATTTTGTATAATGTAAGAAAATATTAAGAGTGCACTGAGAATTAACTGCTAATGAAAAAGAAAAGGAAAGAAAAGAAAAGAAAGAAAGAAATTAGAATAGTTAAGAAACTCTCAGTCCAGGGCACTTTGGAGTATAAATAAGCTCTCTCAATGCTAAGAAATCCCCAAGAACCTCATTCTTTTACAGCACAGCAGACAATAAGTCCTAAAATGCAAAAAGATCATAGAATGTTAAGAGTTTATATTAGTCCTTACAGATCATCTTATCTAACCTACTCAGTGTATAAAGCTACAGAGAAGTGAAATGACTTACCAAAGATAAGTACTAGAACTCCATGATCATGTTCAGGTTAGTTTCTAGAGCACTTTAATAATTAATATTTACTTTTATAATTTTT
>NW_006778156.1:595263-609199 GCF_000442215.2 Lipotes vexillifer | reverse complement strand
TTTTTTTTTTTTTTTTTTTTTTGCGGTATGCGGTCCTCTCACTGTTGTGGCCTCTTTCGTTGCAGAGCACAGGCTCAGCAGCCATGGCTCATGGACCTAGCCGCTCCATGGCATGTGGGATCTTCCTGGACTGGGACACAAACTCATGTCTCCTGCATTGGCAGGTGGACTCTCAACCACTGTGCCACCAGGGAAGCCCTACTTTTATGATTTTAACCATCAATAAAATGTTGTTATCATCTAAATTTTATCCAAATTTTTCAACTAAAATGAAAAAATACTCTTGAATGAGTAGGACTATCTATGAAGAAAACTAATTTATGACCCAGGATAAATAATATATCTTCTTAATAACTTCTGAAAAAGAGGATTTCTGAGAATTGAAGTGTTTGTGAAACTTTATTTATTAATTAATTTATTTATTTATTAATTTCTTTATTATTTATAAATTTATTTAAAATTTAAAACTGATCAGTCCAATTACATCCATCCCTTTAATATTCAGGAGTGGGACAATTGGACATATAGGATTTATTCCATAAATCAGGAGGGCTAGATACACCATCAAACTCATTGTGTTTGACCCTATGACTTAACAGTGATAGCCATATGCCCTTCTTACAGGGAGGTCTATCTGGTGCTCTGTGTATTTCTTACACCCCCTTTGTGGGAGGGGTTTTCTTAACTAGGGGAAGGAGACACATGACCAATATTCTCAAGCATTCCTTTCCTTGCTTTTGCTTAATATTGGAACGGAATATTTGTTTTAATTTTTTTAACATCTTTAAGGGAGTATAATTGCTTTACAATGGTGTGTTAGTTTCTGCTTTATAACAAAGTGAATCATATATATATATATGTATATATATATATATATATATATCTCCCCATATCCCTTCACTTTTGCATCTCCCTCCCTCCCATCCTCTCTATCCGAACCCTCTAGATGGTCACAAAGCACTGAACTGATCTCTCTGTGCTATGCGGCTGCTTCCCACTAGCTATTGGTTTTACATTTGGTAGTGTATATATGTCCATGCCAATCTCCCACTTTGTCACAGCTTACCCTTCCCCATCCCCATGTCCTCAAGTCCATTCTCTAGTAGGCCTGCGTCTTTATTCCCGTCTTGCCCCTAGATTCTTCATGACCATACTTTTTTTAGATTCCATATATAAGTGTAAGAATACAGTATTAGTTTTTCTCTTTCTGACTTACTTCACTCTGTAGGACAGACTCTAGGTCCAACCACCTCACTAAAAATAACTCAATTTTTGTTTTTCTTCTGGCTGAGTAATACTCCATTGTATATAGGTGCCTCATCTTCTTTATCCATTCATCTGTTGATAGACTTAGGTAGCTTCCATGTCTTGGCTATTGTAAATAGAGATGAAATGAACATTGTAGTACATGACTCTTTTTGAATTATGGTTTTCTCAGGGTATAAGCTCAGTAGTGGGATTGTCTTAAAACAAAGGCTATTACAAGAGACAAAGAAGGACACTACATAAGGATCAAGGGATCAATTCAAAAAGAAGATATAAAAATTGTAAATATTTATGAACACTCCCAAATGCATTCTATGAGGCCACCATCACCCTGATACCAAAACCAGACAAAGATGTCACATAACAGGAAAACTACAGGCCAATATCACTGATGAACATAATTGCAAATATCCTCAACAAAATACTAGCAAACAGAATCCAACAGCACATTAAAAGGATGATACATGATCAAGTGGGGTTATCCCAGGAATGCAAGGATTTCTCAGTATAAGTAAATCAATCAATGTGATACACAATATTACCAAATTGAAGGAGAATGAATATATGATCATCTCAATAGATGCAAAGAAAGCTTTCAACAAAATTCAACACCATTTATTATAAAAACCCTACAGAAAGTAGGCATAGAGGGAAACTTCCTCAACATAATAAGGGTCATATGTGACAAAGCCATTGTCATCCTCAATGGTGAAAAACTGAAACCATTTCCAGTAAGATCAGGTACAAGACAAGGTTGTCCACTCTCACCACTATTATTCAACATAGTTTTGGAAGTTTTAGCCACAGCAATCAGGGAAGAAAAGGAAATAAAAGGAACACAAATTGGAAAAGAAGAAGTAAAGCTGTCACTGCAGATGCCAGGATACTATACATAGAGAATCCTAAAGATGCTACCAGAAAACTACTAGAGCTAATCAATGAATTTGGTAAAGTAGCAGGATACAAAATTAATACACAGAAATCATTCCTGTATACTAAAAATCTGTAACTGAAATTAAGAGAACACTCCCATTTACCAATGCAACAAAAAGAATAAAATATCTAGGAATAAACCTACCTAAGGAGAAAAAAGACCTGTATGCAGAAAATTATAAGACACTGATGAAATAAATTAAAGATGATGCAAATAGATGGAGAGATATACCATGTTCTTGGATTGGAAGAATCTACATTGTGAAAAAGTCTATACTACCCAAAGCAATCTACAGATTCAGTGCAATCGGTTTGCAACTGCTACTGGCATTTTTCACAGAACTAAAATAAAATATTTCAAAATTTTTATGGAAACACAAAAGACCCTGAATAGCCAAAGCAAACTTCAGAAAGAAAAACTGAGCTGGAGGAATCAGGCTCCCTGACTTAAGACAATACTACAAAGCTACAGTAATCAGACAGTACAGTAGTGGCACAAAAACAGAAATATAGATCAATGGAAGAGGATAGAAAGCCCAGAGTTAAACCTATGCACATATGTTCAACTGAACTTTGATAAAGGAGGCAAGAATATACAGTGGAGAAAAGACAGTCTCTTCAATAAGTGGTGCTGGGAAAACTGGACAGGTACATGTAAAAGCATGAAATTAGAATACTCTCTAACACCATACAAAAAATAAACTCAAAATTGATTAAAGACCTAAGTGTCATGCCAGACTCTATAAAATTCTTTAAGTGAAATACAGGCAGAACACTCTATGACATAAATCACAGCAAGATCCTTTCTGAAGCAACTCATAGAGAAATGGAAATAAAACCAAAAATAAACAAATGGGACCTAGTAAAACTTAAAAGCTTTTGCACAGAAAAGGAAAATATAAACAAGAAGAAAAGACAACCATCAGAATGGGAGAAAATATTTGCAAATGAAGCAACTGACAAAGTATTAATCCCCAAAATTTACAAGCAGCCCTTGTGGCTCAATATGGAAAACAAACAACCAAATCCAAAAATGGGCAGAAGACCTATATAGACATTTCTCCAAGGAAGATATACAGATTGCTAACAAACACATGAAAGAATGCTCAACATCATTAATCATTAGAGAAATGCAAGTCAAAATTACAATGAGGTATCATGTCACACCAGTCAGAATGGCCATCATCAAAAAATCTACAAACAATAAATGCTGGAGTGTGTGTGGAGAAAAGGAAACCCTCTTGCACTGTTGGTGGGGATGTAAATTGATGCAGCCACTATGGAGAACAGTATGGATGTTCCTTAAAAATACTACAAATAGAAATACCATACGACCCAGGGACCCCACTTCTGGACATATACCTTGAGAAAACAATAATTCAAAAAGAGTCATGTACCACAGTGTTCATTGCAGCTCTATTTACAGTAGCCAGGACACGGAAGCAACCTAAGTGTCCATCAAGAGATGAATGTATAAAGAAGATGTGGCACATATATATAATGAAATATTACTCAGCCTTAAAAAGAAACAAAACTGAGTTATTTGTAGTGACATGGATGGACCTAGAGTCTGTCATACAGAGTGAAGTAAGACAGAAAGAGAAAAACAAATACCATATGCTAACATATATGTGGAGTCAAAAAAAAAAAAAACAGAAACAATGGTCATGAAGAACCTAGGAGCCAAACAGGAATAAAAATGCAGACCTACTACAGAATGGACTTGAGGACATGGGGAGGGGGACGGGTAAGCTGGGACAAAGTGGGAGATTGGCATAGACATATATACACTACCAAATGTAAAACCGTTAGCTAGTGGGAAGCAGCTGCATTGCACAGGGAGATCAGCTTGGTGTTTTGTGACCGCCTAGAGTGGTGGGCTAGGGATGGTGTGAGGGAGGGAGACACAAGAGGGAAGTGATATGGGGACATATGCATATGTTTATCTCATTCACTTTGTTTTAAAGCAGAAACTAACACACCATTTTAAAGCAATTATACTCCAATAAAGATTTTTTTTTAATGAAATAAATAAATAAATAAATACTAAGAAAAATATTTAGAGCAGCAAGGGAAAAGCAAAAAATAATTTACCAGGGAATCCTCTTAAGGTTTACAGCTGATCTTTCAGCCCAAATTCTGCAAGCCAGAATGCAGTGGCAAGACATATTCAAAGGGATGAAAAGGAAAAAGCTACAACCAAGATTTTTGTACCCAGCAAGTATCTCATTCATACTTGACAGAGAAATTGAAACCTTTACAGACAAGCAAAATTTAAGAGACTTCAGCACCACCAAAGCAGCTGTACAAAAATTCTAAGGAAACTTCTCTAGGCATGAACCACATGGGAAGGAAAAGACCTACAAAAACAAGCCCAAAACCATTGAGAAAATAGTGATAAGACATATAGGTAATAACCTTATATGTAAATGGATTAAATGCTCCAACCAAAAGACACCGACGGGCTGAATGGATAAAAAAACAAGACCCTTATATATGCTGTCTTCAAGAGACCCACTTCAGACTTAGGGACACATACATACTGTAAATGAGGGGATGGAAAAATATATTCCATGCAAATGGAAATCAAAAGAAAGCTGGAAAAGCAATACTCATATGAGGTAAAATATACTTTAAATTAAAGACTATTACAAGAGATAAAGAAGGACACTACATAATAATCAAGGGTTCAATCCATGAAAAAGTTATAACAATTGTAAATATTTATGCACCCAAGAAAGGAGCACCTGAATACATAAAGCAAAGGCTTAAACCATAAAATGGAAAATCGACAATAACACAATAATAGTAGGGGACTTTAACACCCCAGTTTCAGCAATGGAGAGATTATCCAAAATGAAAATATATAAGACAACAAAAGCTTTAAATAACACCTTAGAACATATGGACTTAATTGAAATTTATAAGACATTCTTTCCAAAAGCAACAGAATTCAGTTTCTTCTCAAGTGCTTATGGAACTTTATCCAGGATAGATCATATTTTGTGTCACAATACAAGCCTCAGTAAATTTGTGCTTTGAAGATTTTGTTTTTCTATGATTTTTTTTCAAGGAGACTGAGTTTTCTTCTCAATGGGACCTTTCAAGGCAAGGTGTGTTTCCCTCGTTTCTGTTCAGGTGGGTTGATTAAACATGGTGTTTTGTTCTCAAATAAAAAAATAATAAAATTGAATTCATATCAAGTATTTTTTCCAACCACCACACTTTGAGACTATATATCAAGTACCAGAGGAAAAAAAAACTGTAAAAAATACAAACATATGAAGGCTGAGAAATCCACTACTAAAAACCAAGTGATCAAATAAGAAATCAAAGAGGATGTATAAAAGTACCTAGAAACAAATGACAATGAAAAAAAAATGATCCAACACCTATGGGATGCAGCAAAAGAAGCTCTAAGACAACAGTGTACAGCAATACTATCCTAACTCAAAAAACATCTCAAATAAGCAAACTAACCTTACAGCTAAAGCAATTAGTGAAAGAAGAACAAAAATAACAGAAAAAAAAATATTAGCTGAAGGAGAGATATCAGAAAGATCAGATCAGAAATAAATGAAAAAAAATGACGGAAATGATAGCAAAGATCAATAAAACTAAAAGATGGTTCTTTGAGAAGATAAACAAAATTGACAAACTATTAGCCAGACTCATCAAGAACAAAAGAGAGAAAATTCAAATCAACACAATTAGAAATGAAAAAGAAGTAAAAACTGATGCTGCAGAACTACAATGGATCATGAGAGATTACTACAAGCAACAATATGCCAAGAAAATGGACAACCTAGAAGAAATGGACAAATTCTTAGAAATGTACAACCTTTCTGGACTGAACCAGGAAGAAATAGAAAATATGAACAGACCAATCACAATCACTGAATTGAAACTGTGATCCAAAATCTTCCAACAAACAAAAGCCCAGGACTAGTTGGTTTTTCACACAAATTCTATCAAACATTTAGAGAAGAACTAACGCCTAGCTTTCTCAAAATCTTCCAAAATATAATGGAGGGAGGGACACTCCCAAACTCATTCTACAAGGCCAGCATCACCCTGATATCAAACCAGATAACGATGTCACAAAAAAAGAAAACTACAGGCCAATATCACTGATGAACACAGATGCAAATATTCTTAACAAAATACTAGCAAACAGAATCCAAAGCACTTTAAAGGGACCATACACCATGATTGAGTGGGGTTTATCCAAGGAATGCAAGGATTCTTCAGTATACACAAATCAATCAATGTGATACACCATATTAAGAAGTAGAAGGAATAAAAGTATGATAATAGATTCACAAAAAGCTTTCCACAAAATTCAATAGGAGTTTATGATAAAAACTATAGATGGAACACACAACAATATAAAAAGATCATAGGTGACAAACTCACAGCCCATATCATTCTCAACAGTGAAAAACTGAAAGCATTTCCTCTAATTTCAGGAAAAAGACAAGGTTTCCCACTCTCACCACTATTATTCAACATAGTTTGGAAGTGTTAGCCACAGCAATCATAGAAGAAAAATAAATAAAAAGAATCCAAATAGAAAAAGAAGTAAAATTGTCACTGTTTGTAGATGACATAATACTATATGTAGAGAAACCTAAAGATGCTACCAGAAAAATACTGGAGCTTATCAATGAACTTGGTAAAGTATCAGGATACAAAATTAATGCACAGAAATCTCTGCATTCCTACACACTAACGACAAAAAATCTGAAAGAGAAATTAAGGAAACACTGCAATTTTCCACTGCAAGAAAAAGAAAAAAATACGTAGGAATAAACCTACCTAAGTGGACAAAAGACCTGTACACAGAAGACTATAAGACACTGATGAAAAGAAATTAAAGATGATACAAACAGGTGGAGAGATATTCCATGTTCTTGGATTGGAAGAAACAACATTGTGAAAATGACAGTACTATCCAAAGCAATCTACAGATTCAGTGCAATCACTACCAAGCTACCAATGGCATTTTTCACAGAACTAGAACAAAAATTTCACAATTTGTAAGGAAACACAAAGGACAAAAATAGCCAAAGCAATGGAGCTGGAGAATCAGGCTCTCTGACTTCAGACACTACTACACAGCTACAGTCATGAAGACAGTATGGTACTGGAGCAAAAACAGAAATATTGATAAATGAAACAGGATAGAAAGCCCAGAGATAAATCCACACACATCTGGTCAGCTTCTCTTTAGTAAAGGAGGCAGCAACATACAATGGATAAAAAAGAGCTGCTTCAATAAGTGGTGCTGGACCTCAATACATAAGACAAAAACTAACAGCCATGAAAGGGGAAATTGACAGTAACACATTCAGAGTAGGGGACTTTAACACACCACTTTCACCAATGGACAGATGATCCAAAATGAAAATAAATAAGGAAACACAAGCTTTAAATGATACATTAAACAAGATGGACTTAATTGATATTTATAGGACACTCCATACAAAAACAACAGAATACACATTTTTCTCACGTGCTCATGGAATATTCTCCAGGATAGATCATATCTTGGGTCACAAATCAAGCCTTGGTAAATTTAAGAAAATTGAAATTGTATCAGGTATCTTTTCCGACCACAATGCTATGAGGTTAGATATAAATTACAGGAAAAGATCTGTAAAAAATACAAACACAAGGAAGCTAGCCAATACACTACTTAATAACGAAGTGATCACTGAAGAAATCAAAGAGGAAATCAAAAAATACATTGAAACAAATGACAATAGAGACACGATGACCCAAAATCTATGGGATACAGCAAAAGCAGTTATAAGAGAGAAGTTTATAGCAATACAGTCCTACCTTAAGAAATAAGAAACATCTCAAATAAACAACCTAACCTTGCAGCTAAAGCAATCAGAGAAGGAAGAACAAAAAAACTCCCAAAATTAGCAGAAGGAAAGAAATCATAAAAATCAGACCAGAAATAAATGAAAAAGAAATGAAGGAAACAATAGCAAAGATCAATAAAACTAAAAGCTGGTTCTTTGAGAAGATAAACAAAATAGATAAACCATTAGCCAGACTCATCAAGACAAATAGGAAAAAGACTCAAATCAGTAGAATTAGAAATGAAAAAGGAGAAGTAAAACCGGACACTGCAGAAATATGAAAGATCATGAGAGATTACTACAAGCAACACTATGCCAATAAAATGGACAACCTGGAAGAAATGGAAAATTCTTAGAAATGCACAACCTGCCAAGACTGAATTGGGAAGAAATAAAAAATATGAACAGACCAATCACAAGCACTGAAATTGAAACTGTGATTAAAAATCTTCCAACAAACAAAAGCCCAGGACCAGATGGCTTCACAGGAGAATTCTATCAAACATTTAGAGAAGAGCTAACACCTGTCCTTCTCAAACTCTTCCAAAATATAGCAGAGGGAGGAACACTCCCAAATTCATTCCACAAGGCCACCATCACCTTGAACACAAAACTAGACAAGGATGTCACAAGGAAAGAAAACTAGAGGCCAATATCACTGATGAACATAGTTGCCAAAATCCTCAACAAAATACGAGCAAACAGAATCCAACAGCACATTAAAAGGATCATACACCATGATCCAGTGTGTTTTTTTCCAGGAATGCAAAGACTCTTCAATATATGCAAATCAATCAATGTGCTAAACCGTATTAACAAATTGAAGGAGAAAAACCATATGATCATCTCAATAGATGCAGAGAAAGCTTTTGACAAAATTCAACACCGATTTACGTTAAAAACCCTGCAGAAAGTAGGCATAGAAGGAACTTTCCTCAACATAATAAAGACCATATATGACAAACCCACAGCCAACATCATCCTCAATGGTGAAAAACTGAAAGCATTTCCACTAAGATCAGGAAGAAGACAAGGTGCCTTTGCACATGCTGTAGGGCCTTTGCACATGCTGTTCTCTCTGTTGAAATATTCTTTCTGTTCTTGTCTTACATAGCTCCCACTTTTCTTTCAGTTTTCTGCTCCATTATCATTCCTATGACTTGTTCAGCTGTTCCTGTTATATGCTTTCCTAGAACCATCACACTTTATTTCATAACATATATCCTTTTACATTTATTTTAGTTGCCATCCATGGTTTGTTAGTATCTCACACTAATCATAAACATATGTTTTTGTTCACTTTTTTTATACTCAGAACCTTAACACAGCGCCTAATAATTGTAGGAGTTCAATAACTACTTGTTCAATGCATGCAATATAATTATACATAGATGTTTATCATTATATATTTGAAAGTCTCAATTAAAATATTACCTCCTCTGAGAGACTTTTCCAGATTACCTTAACTAAAGATGTCCAACCTACCTACTGACTCCCTATGTTGCTCTCTACTTTATTACCTTTTTTATTGTTTTTAATTGGAATGTATTCCTACTGGAACATATATATTTATTTATTTAGCTATAAACTCTCTTTACACCACTAGAATATGAGGTCTGTGAGAGTAAAGACTTTAATTTTCTGATTTGCTGCTGTATCACCAACAACCCGCATGATGCTTTACTCAGAGGACACCCTAAATTTATTTGTCAAATGAATGAATGAATAAAAATATTTCACTATACTTCTACTTATTTTTAGATGTTCAGACAAATTAAAGTCTTCCCTAGAAAGAATTATTTCTAGAAAAATGTTTAACTTTGCAAATGTTGCGATCCCCCAATACCTTAAAACTTAATAAATAAAACTAATGGCAAAAAAGTATATATCAGAAATACTAGGAATATATTAATAATTAGATTGATGAGTCCAAGTAAGCATGGAATTTTGTTATCTCTCCTGTCTGACCCCAAGATTAAAACAACAAAAGTGACAGAACATAGAAGTTATTTGATGCCTGTAATTGTTGCAAAAAGAAATGAAGTAGTGAAATGATGTTTCTAAGTATCTAGGCCTCTAAAGTATATTATCGATAATGTAATAGGATGGTTTCAAGTCCTCCTGGGAAGAAGACTAATCTCCCTTCAGCCCCTTATCTACTCCTTCAATCCATCCACAATCCCCATTTCAAAATAATAAAATGCTTATTTATTTATGTATTATACTCTCTTTGGTTTCATAAAGGGTAAAAGCAGTTTTATAAAGTATTAGTGACCAATACATTTCAATGGCAAATTTTATAAAAAGGTAAAATGAGGGAACATGCACATACCAAATGACTAAGTTGATATAGTTAGAATACATGAGCTATAATTTTAGCCCTGAGAGTCATGTCAGCTACAGTTAATGAGGAATAAAATGGGTAGCCTGATAGAAGGAAATGGGCCAGCTTGCTGGGAGAGGGAAATTTTTCTCTAGAATTGAATATTAAAAACTAACTTTTTTTGTATTTTTTTTAATTTATTTATTTATTTTTGGTATGCGGGCCTCTCACTGTTGTGGCCTCTCCCACTGCGGAGTGCAGGCTCAGTGGCTATGGCTCACAGGCCTAGCCACTCCACGGCATGTGGGATCTTCCCAGACTGGGGAACGAACCCGTGTCCCCTGCATCGGCAGGTGGACTCTCAACCACTGCACCACCAGGGAAGCCCGAAAGCTAATTTTTTATGTAAATCATTAATTAGTATCAATTACTAATATAAAAGACTATGTTTTCAACAGTATGTTAAATTTTCTGTGATTTTGGTAAGATGTGATGTGTTTCCTAGAAAATGTTCAAAAAGCTTCTTGGGAGCAGGCTTCCAGGCATCTTGGTGTTATCTAGGCTCTGTATTCTAGTAGTGCATTTTCAATTCCTATTTCTAGCCTTGAGAAATATGTACTGTATTTGTTATAATGTGGTTGACCTTTGGCTTCTCCATCATTTACATTAACCACATATGATATTCATAATAATATCTTTTAAATTATGTCTGCAGAAGTCTACAGTGCACAGTCAAAGCGCACACTGCACTTTATTTATTTACCCAGTAAAATATTCCTTGACAAGATGACCTCAGGAGCAGAATACTCATTACCATAAGGCTTCAGGATGGGAGCTGGAGAGTGAAGGTGGGAGACAACAGACTTATGTTCATCTCAGATACATTCTTCTAATCTTAATAAATGAAACACTTCAATAATAAATTTAAAAAATAATGGCCAACCTCTAACTGGCAGGAATTTTTTAATGGGGGGGAGTTTTCTTCCCATGTTATTTTTTAAAAAATAGCAAGCATGGGCTTCCCTGGTGGCGCAGTGGCTGAGAGTCCTCCTGCTGATGCACGGGACACGGGTTTGTGCCCTGGTCCGGGAAGATACCACATGCCGCGGAGCAGCTAGGCCTGTGAGCCATTGCCGCTGAGCCTGTGCGTCCGGCGCCTGTGCTCTGAAACAGGAGAGGCCACAACAGTGAGAGACCTGCATACTGCAAAAAAAAAAAAAGTATCCTGAATTGTAATTGAGAAAAAAGCCACAAGGTTTTGGAAGAGAAAGAAAAGGTCATCAAAAATTGTATTTGACTGCAACAGCAAACAGATATGCCATACATTTATTTTTAAATGTCAAGATAGAAGAACCCCTACAAACAGAAGCTGAAAGTCAATTCCATAACCATTAAATGCAGTTGTTGAAATCCCTTACTCCAAGGGATTTGAGGTTATACTCTAGACAGGCTGAATAGCCTGCTGTTTCTCACCTCAATGAGCAGCCAGAAATGTTCAGTGACAAAAGATTTCACAATATACTGGGTCACAGACATAAAGTTCCATATACATGAAATGAATCTTTAAAATAACATATGCTATATTGTATGCTGACTGCACACTTAGAAAGACTGAGAACAAAAATCATAAATTAAGATACATTTGGCAAACTTTGAGTGACTTCCTTTACTCAATCTTGGAACATTTTGGCTGAAATAACTGTTTGGATGAAATCATTTTCACAATTTAATAATGACATGCACATGTTAGTACTAATCTCTGTAGTGATGATTAATTAGTGAATAAGTGATGTCCAACCTGCCAAAAATTGGAGCAGGAAAAATAGTAACTTTAACTGATAATGAGACTTTATTATTTGTAGGAAGAAATCTGCTTAAGATTTTATTGAAACCATTTCATGTGATCATTAGAAATGCCTGGTGACTTGAGACTCAGGTATGACAGCCAATGAAAAAAATTGACTAGGACAAACTAAGAACTGGGAATTAGCATAATTCAAGGTAACTGATATAGCAGTATTTAAGATTGAACGTCAGCAAAACTATGAATGAGATTGTCTCTGATTCATGACTATCTCTCCTCTATTTCACCTACCTCCATCTTACATGCTCCTGATGAATAGTTATCAATAAAGATGTTAGGTATTAAGATTGTCAGTTGTACAGTATTTGTTTTCTATTGCTGAATAACAAATTATCACAAGTTTAGCAACATAAACAAACACATTTACTAGCTTAGAGTTTTATAGGTCAGAAGTCATGGCAAACTCAGCTAGATTCTCTACTTAGGTTCTCACAAGGCCAAAATCAAGGGGTTTCTTGGGTTTGATTCAACTGGAGGCTCTGTGAAGACTCTACTTCCATTTTCATTCACATTGTTGGCTGAATTAGATACCTTGTGGTCATAGGTCTGAGGTCCCCATTTCTTTGCTGACTGTTAGTAAGGGGCTGCTCTTAGCTTTTATAAGGCCACCTGCTTTCCTTCTCACATGGCCTAATCCATCTTCAAGGCCAGAAATAATTCATCAAATCTTTGTCTTACTTCAAATCTCTGAATTATTCTTCAACTGCCAGTGGGAGAAATTCTCTGCCTTTTTTTTTTTACCTTTATTGGAGTATAATTGCTTTAAAATGTTGTATTAATTTCAGCTGTACAACAAAGTGAATCAGCTATATTTATACATATATCCCATATCACCTCCCTCTTATGCCTCCCTCCCACCCTCCCTATCCAACTCCTCTAGGTTGTCACAAAGCATTGAGCTGCTGTCCTTGTGTTATGCAGCAGCTTCCCACTAGCTGTCTATTTTACATTTGGTAGTATATATATATATATGTCAACGCTACTTTCTCACGTTGTCCCAGCTCACCCTTCCACCCATGTGTCCTCAAGTCTGTTCTCTACATCTGCATCTTTATTCCTGCCCTGTCACTAGGTTTACCAGTACCACTTTTTTAGATTCCATATATATTCATTAGCATATGGTATTTGTTTTCCTCTTTCTGTCTTACTTCACTAGTATGACAGACTCTAGGTCCATCCACCTCACTACAAATAACTCAGTTTTGTTCATTTTTAGGACGAGTAATATTCCATTGTATACATGTGCCACACTTTCTTTATCCATTCATCTGTTGATGGACACTTAGGTTGCTTCCATGTCCTGGCTATTGTAAATACTGCTGCAATGAACATTGTGGTACATGACTTTTTGAATTATGGTTTTCTCAGGGTATATGCCCAGTAGTGGGATTGCTGGGTCATATGGTAGTTCTATTTGTAGTTTTTTAAGGAACCTCCATACTGTTCTCCATAGTGGCTGTATCAATTTACAGTCCCACCAACAGGGCAAGAGGGTTTCCTTTTCTCCACACCCTCTCCAGCATTTATTGTTTGTAGATTTTTCGATGATAGCCCTTCTGACCAGTGTGAGGTGATACCTCACTTAAACTCTCTGCCTTTAAAGGGCTTATTATGATTAGATTAGATCCACCCAGATAGACTGTCATTGCCATGTAATGTGACAAAATCGAAAGAGTG
>NW_006778156.1:568191-595247 GCF_000442215.2 Lipotes vexillifer | reverse complement strand
AAAGAGTGTATCATATCATATTCACAGGTTCTACCCTCATTCAAAGGGGAGGGTATATACAGGAAAGTCACAGGGTGCCATTCTTAAAATTGTGTCTATCACATCACCTAAATCTATTATCTTCTAAGACTTAAAACCTTCCACTTTATTTATATTTACAGTGACCTCTTTCATGGAAAAATAAGCATTCAAAGCCCAAAGGAATGAACATACAATTGTAAAATGCTGACACAAGAGTTGATAATCTGGGTCAGAACACTTTACTATATATTTCTTCAAATCATGCTACATAGTTATTTTGTTCAAAATTTTGGTTATAACTGAGGAATATTATTTTATCCATTTTCAGTTACTGATTTTTAATAAAATCAATACATTTATTGCTAATTTAGAGTTACATTTAAAATTTGTTTCTATATGTCATATTGAATTTAAGAGCAGTTAAAACAGTAATTATAGTCTCAGGTCAGCCTACAGGAGCAGAAATATTTTATATTTTCAATGAAAACAGGGAAACCAGTAATCTTACTAGAACATAAGCATTTAAACAACACCAAAATATAGTAATAAGAACAATCATAAGGTATATGAAATAGCCTTTTACTTATCTTGAATATTGTAATTTGGGAATGGCATATTAGATAAGAGTATGAATGTTCTATGGTGGATACACACAGCCCCAGCCCAGGTTTTGAAGTTAGTCCCTAGAAGAAGGTAGAGTGGGTAGTAGATTGTTTGGGGGCAATGTGAGGTAAAGCTGGAACCAAATTCATAGGGGAAGAAGGGTAAAAGTCAGGAGATGCTAAAAGTCATGACTGAGTTTTCAGGATTGATTGTGTGTCAAAGAACACACAATTCTAGGCTGAGTCTTTAGGTATATAAATTCAGGATGAGTGAGTTAAGAGTGAAAAAAAGGCAGTTGATGAAGTTGCTAATTCAAATATCTTCTGGGGTCAGCAAGGTCACATAAATATGTGAAGAGACTGCATGTATGAGTGAAAGTAATGGGACCTGGGAATGAAAGTAGAGTACTTTCCCCACCTAAAGGCATTTATTAAAAAATAATAAAACACTGCCCCATTTTGTAAAATATATCTATATGGCTGAATGTGACGTTATGGTGTGTGACCCATGAGTACAGACATGTGTGTGTGTGTGTGTGTGTGTGTGTGTGTGTGTGTGTTTAATGTTTTAATGTTTGAGTCTAACTGAGGTAATTTAAATAAGGGATAGACTAATATTATGGATAATAGTAAGGTGGTGGTGGTGTGATGGTGGTGATGATGATAGTGGTGGTTTATGATAATGTGTTGGGATTTCTCTGGTGATTCTCCTGGATGGTAAACTTCTAGCCTGAAAGTTTGAAGGTCTGAATGTGCTGATCTTTACTCATACTAATTCTTACTTTATCTAACAATTATGATCTCTAGAGAGAAGAGTGAAAGGAACTAATAATATGAGCAAAGGACAAGGTTGTCTCCACTTGGCAGATGATGAAACTGGAGCTCAGAGTGGTTATATGAGTTGTTCAAGCTTTAACAGCTAAGCTTAAGGGGTAAATAAGGGGTAAAGCCTGTGAACAGCTTTTCTTACATAACAGTCATAATCTCTTACAAAAAGAGAACCTCGGCTGGGGTGCCAAGGAGCTAAATCTTGCCACAGTTGTGTGTGAAGAATCTGTATATATCAGAGCTGCTTTGGGCCCTTCATCATCATGGTGTTAATGTGCTGTAACCTATGAACCTGAGTATAAAAGTACTAATCTCTGAATGTAACAAAGATAAGGAAGTAGTAGAATTCTTTGGGGAAGAATCAGATGAGAACTACTGGACACTTTAAGGTACTTTGGTGGTTATATATAATGGTAGATTTCACTCTCAAACACTCCTTAAGAATATGTGATAAGCTTCTCTGATAAACATCTGAGTAAAAGCCTATAAACCATGCCTAGGAAATTTGCCTCTTTTGTTTGATTTTAAAATGGAATGAAATATGTTTTGTAATCAAGAGAGAACTTTTTATGTAATAAAGCAGGAAATATTTGGCAAGGAAAATAGAACTATAATTGGATTAAAGAAGACATTTTGAAAGAAATAGCCAAATATAAAACTAACTGAAATGTGAACAGAGGGACACAGAATAAAACAGGGAAGGTAGTGTGTGCACAATCCCCTTAAGGGAGAAAATAGAGGGAATACAAAAGAAAATTTGGCTGCTTCCTATGTCAGTAGGTAGGTGATATTGTTGGCCCAGGAAATTTCTGGCTTATTTGGCCTGGATAAAGGGTAGTATTTGACAGCCATTCTTAAAGTGAGGAGCTTTATGTCTGTTCAAATACGAAGTTACAAGATTGATATATCAGGGGTGATGTTTGCATTATGAAACAATTATTTGCTTTGCATGAAGATTCACTGCAGGGGTCCTTTAATTATGGAGTTCCCTAAATACATTTACATATCTGCTTACAGATCATTAACTACACAAAGCAGCTGGGTTAGGAGGAAGCAAAGCAGAAAACTAAAAATTTAGAAGTGTCTGCCCCTGAAAATCCATCAACTGTAGAGATAAGAGCTTCTCAAGGGTAGGAAATGTGTCATATTTATTATGTCCTATGCATACTAAGTACTCAGTAGATCTTCAATAAGTCAATGGAGATTTGATTAAATATATCTAAAATTTAATGAATACTTTTATAAATATACCTGCCTTCTTCCAGAAAAGACTTTGACTTGGCCTAAAAGAAAATAAACATGTCCAAATGATGACTGGTGACTGTGTAATAGGCAGAATACTGGTTCTCCAGAGATATCCATGTCCTAATTCCCAGAACCTTTGAATATGCAATATTATATGGCAAAGGGGAATTGAGGTTGCAGATGGAATGAAGATTTCTAAATATTTATTTGACCTTAAAATGGAGAGATTATCCTGATTTATCCAAGGGAGGCTACCGTAATTACAAAGGTCCCTAAAAGTGGAAGAAAAGGAAAAGAGTCTGTCAGAGTGCTGTCATGTGAAAAAGACTTGATTAGTTATTGCTGTCTTTGAAGAGACAGGAAGGGAGCCACAAGCCAAGGAATATAGACAGCTTCTAGAAACTGGAAAAGGAAAGGAAATTGATTCTCGCCTAAAGCCTCCAAGGAGAATCAGCCCTGTTGACTTTGGTTTGGTTTTAGTCAAGTGAAACCCATTTTGGTTGTTTGACCTCCAGAACTGTAAGATAATAAAGTTGTGTTGTTTTAAACCACTAAATTTGTGCTAATTTGTTATATCAAAAGCAAGAAATTAATACACTTAGAAACAGAGAAGTCAGTTTCCAAGGGTCTGTTTTCAGACATTTTCAGGATGTATTCATTGCATTTAAAGAAGAATGCCTACACAAAGGGATGTTTGGTAAGAAACTCTACGTCTCCTTATTTTGAAATGTATATCTAGTAGCAGCATCAATTAACATTGCAAAGAGTATATTTTGTTGCTGGTGCTGGAATACCCTCAAACCTTGCTTTGGAAACCATGACCTTCCTGAGGAGCCCCAAGGAGGGTCACTCATTTGACAGTGAATGGCACTATTCTAAGTGATCAGGATACAGCAATGAATGACACAAATGTTTACTCTTATGGAGCTTACATCTTAGGGGAAATACAATAAAAAATTAACAACAGCTAAGTATAAAATACAATATTAGGCACTATGATAGATATTATTTAAAAAATGTATAAAGAATAGTAAGAAGATAGACAGTGATGGAGTATAAGATGTGTTTTAGGTAAGATGCCCAGGGAAAGGATCTCTAAGGAGGTGACCTTGACCTGAATGACATAAAGACAGAGATTAATACAAAAATGAAATTTTATTATTTTTGTTGTACACTGGCTTCTTGGGAGGTGATGATATGATGTCTCAAATTCAGGTTAAAGGAACAAATATTTACAGAGAAGATTTTTGTTTGTTGCATAAGTTTAAGACCCTCTACATAGCACTTCTTTTCTAGACTTTTCCTAGCTCAACCTTCTTCCAATGCCATAAAAGCCCACTTCCCCAAAAGAACAATAGAGCCTTCTATCAGAAGAAAAATGGTAACTGAGCATAAGGATGCTGCATTTGCCCCTTTGGGAAGGTGCTTATTGTGAGGTGTCCTATTTACTGGTATCTCATGACATTCATATGGACCAGTCACTTAAAAGCTCCTATCTGAAACAAGGTAAGGCTGCATAAGTGCTAAGAATTTATTCTAGAGCTATCTATACTACGATTGCAAAAGGGACTTAAAAATTCCTCCAAAATGAAAGGAAATGAAGGACTTGTGGCACATATATACAATGGAATATTACTCAGCCATAAAAAGAAACAAAATTGATCTATTTGTAATGAGGTGGATAGACCGAGAGTCTGTCATACAGAGTGAAGTAAGTCAGAAAGAGAGAGACAAATACCATATGCTAACACATATATATGGAATTTAAGAAAAAAAATGTCATGAAGAACCTAGGGGTAAGACAAGAATAAAGACACAGACCTACTAGAGAATGGACTTGAGGATATGGGGAGGGGGAAGGGTAAGCTGTGACAAAGTGAGAGAGAGGCATGGACATATATTCACTACCAAACATAAGGTAGATAGCTAGTGGGAAGCAGCTGCATAGCACAGGGAGATCAGCTCGGTGCTTTGTGACCGCCTGGAGGGGTGGGATAGGGAGGGTGGGAGGGAGGGAGACGCAAGAGGGAAGAGATATGGGAACATATGTATATATATAACTGATTCATTTTGTTGTAAAGCGGAAACTAACACATCATTGTAAAGCAATTATACTACAATAAAGATGACAAAAAAAATAAAATAAAAAAAGAAATAAACCACAATAAAATCTCCCTACAAATCTGAAAAAATAATAGTGGGGGAAAAAGAATGCAGGCCATGGTGTATTTTAAATTTAGTAATCACTTTTTCTAATGTAATGATCACCCACAGATCCAACACTCAAAATTAAACCAAGGCCTTAATAATAACTTAACATTTAGTCATATATTTCCCCTCTACCATTCTATTATTCTGGGTCACCTACCCTGAATATCTCATTTTCCATTATCATTCTGTTCCTTTACTTTCTTTTAGCTTTGTTGCATTTAAATATATTCTGAAGAAATATATATATATTCAGAGCCCACCAGGCCCTGAATACCACTAGTCATCTTTCTGTGCCTATTGATACTCTTATTCAGGGTATTTCATACAAATGTAATAACATAATGTGCAATCTTTAGTGTCTTGCTTCTTTTACATACTGTAATATTTCCAAGGTTCAAGCATGTTGTAGCACAAATCAGTACTTCATTACGTTTTATGGATGAATAATATTTGATTGTATGTATATACCACATTTATTTATCCTTTCATCAATTGATAGATATCTGAGTTGTTCTAACCATTTGACTATTATAAATATTGCTGCTTCTATTAACACTTGTGTGTAAGTTTTTGTGTAGACATTTGTTTTTATTGATCTTGTGTATATATCTGGGAGTAGAATTGCAGGATCATGTGGTAATGCTGTGTCTAACATTTTGAGGAACTGGCACACTCTTTTCTCAAGTGACTATACCATTTTACATTCCCATCAGGATTCATGAGACTTCAGATTTCTCCAAATCCTTGTCAACATTTGTTATTCTCCATGTGTTTTTTTATTATGGCCATCCTAATGGTTGTGGAATGGTATATTGTGGCTTTGATTTGCATTTCTTTGATGAATAATTATGTTAAGCATCTTTTCATGTGCTTATAGGTCATTCTAATATCATTTTTGGAGAAATGTCTACACAGATATTATGCTCATTTTTTAAAAAAAAATATTTATTTATTTATTTTTTACGGTACATGGGCCTCTCACTGTTGTGGCCTCTCCTGTTGCAGAGCACAGGCGCTGGATGCACAGGCTCAGTGGCCAATGCTCACGGGCCAAGCCTCTCCATGGCATGTGGGATCTTCCCGGACCAGGGCATGAACCCGCATCCCCTGCATCAGCAGTCAGACTCTCAAACACTGCACTACCAGGGAAGCCATATGCTCTTTTTTAATTGAGTTATTTTTCTTTTTCTTTTTGGGTTATAATGGTTCTTTATATATTCTGGATTCAAGCCCTTTATCAAGTATATGAGCTGAAAATATTTTCTCTCATTCTGTGGCTTATATTTTAACTTTCTTTTGTTTTTTAGCATCTTTATTGTAGTATAATTGCTTTACAATGGTGTGTTAGTTTCTGCTCTATAACAAAGTAAATCAGTTATACATATACATATGTTCCCACATCTCTTCCCTCTTGCGTCTCCCTCCCTCCCACCCTCCCTATCCCACCCCTCTAGGTGGTCACAAACCACCAAGCTGATCTCCCTGTTCTATGCAGCTCCTTCTCACTAGCTATTTTACGTTTGGTAGTGTATATATGTCCATGCCGCTCTCTCACTTTTTCACAGCTTATCCTTCCCCCTCCCCATATCCTCAAGTCCATTCCCTAGTAGGTCTGTGTCTTTACTCCCATCTTACCCCTAGGTTCTTCATGACCTTTTTTTTTTTTTTTCTTAGATTCCATATATATGTGTTAGCATACGGTAGTTGTTTTTCTCTTTCTGACTTACTTCACTCTGTATGACAGACTCGAGGTCCATCCACCTCGGTACAAATAACTCAATTTCATTTCTTTTTATGGCTGAGAAATATTCCATTGCATATATGTGCCACATCTTCTTTATCCATTCATCTGTTGATGGACACTTAGGTTGCTTCCATGTCCTGTCTATTCTAAATAGAGCTGCAATGAACATATTGGTACATGACTCTTTGAATTATGGTTTGCTCAGGGTATATGCCCAGTAGTGGGATTGCTGGGTCATATGGTAGTTCTATTTGTAGATTTTAAGGAAGCTCCATACTCTTCTCCATAGTGGCTGTATCAATTTACATTCCCACCAACAGTTCAAGTGTGTTCCCTTTTCTCCACACCCTCTCCAGCATATACAGATTGCCAACAGGCACATGAAAGAATGCTCAACATCATTAATCATTAGAGAAATGCAAATCAAAACTACAATGAGATATCATCTCACACCAGTCAGAATGGCTATCATCAAAAATTCTAAAAACAATATATTTTAACTTTCTTCATGTTGTCCCTCGAAACGGAGAATTTTTTAATTTTGAGGAGTCCATTTTTTCTATTTTGCTTTTGTCACTTTTGATTTTGGTGTTATATCTAAAATGGTCATGAAAATTTACTCATATGATTTCTTCTAAAAGTTTTAGCTCTTAAACTTGTGTCAATGATCCATTTTGAGTTAAGTTTTGTATATGATGTATGGTAGAGGTGCAACTTCATTCTTTGTCATGTGGACACCCAGTAATCCCAGCATCATTTCTTTAAAAGACTATTTTTTCCCTATTGAATGGTCTTGGCACCCTTGTCAAAAAATCAGTTGGCTATAAATGTAAGCATCTATTTCTGGAATCACAATTATATTCTGTTTATCTATATGTTTATTCTTATGCGAGTAGTACCCTGTTTGGTTACTGTAGCTTTGTAGTAAAGTTTGGAATAACAAAGTATGAGTCCTCTAACTTTTGTCTTTTTCAAGACTGTTTTGGTTATTCTGGGACTCTTGTTTCCATATGAATTTTAGTATCAGCTTGTCCATTTCTGCAAAAAAAGTGTCAGTTGGGATTTTGACGGGGATTGCATTGAACTTATAGATCAGTTTGGGGAATACTGCCATTAATGATATTAATTTTTCTATTCCACAAACACCAGATGCCTTTCTACTTATTTAGGTTTTCTTTAAATTCTTTTAACAATATTTTATTCTTTTCAGTATACATGTCTTTCATTTCTTTTTTAAAAAAATTATGTGTAAGTATTTTACCATTTTTGATGCTATTGTATCTGGAATTTTCTTAATTCTA
Organism: Lipotes vexillifer; assembly: GCF_000442215.2. NCBI lineage: Eukaryota > Metazoa > Chordata > Mammalia > Artiodactyla > Lipotidae > Lipotes > Lipotes vexillifer. Next base: position 587,295 of record NW_006778156.1, on the reverse strand, counting down.
TGTGTAGATTATTCATTGTTCAAATGATTTTTTATACTAACTTTTTACCTGCAATCTTAGTGAACTCATTTATTAGAATTATTAGTGAATAACTAATAAATAATAAACTCTTATTATTAAGAGTTTTAGTTATTTCTTTAGGATCTTCTATATAAAAGATTATATAATCTTTAATTAGAAATAGTTTTACTTACTCCTTTCCAGTCTGCATAATTTTTATTTCTGAGAAACAATTTTATTTTAAAACTCAGCACACCCTGCCTCCTTTACATTCAAAAGTTTTTACTTTAGATTAACAATTTTTTTCCATCACATTTTACTATAACAGCAAGAAGAAGCCAGGAGTCCTTTCTATGTACTGCCTGGAAATCTCCTTAGTTATATCATCCATTTCAGTAGGTGAATTTTCTTATTTCCACATTACTATAGACAGAATTGTTGTTAAACTTCCCCCTTTCCTCTAGTTTCCAATAATAGCTACTGATTTCACTTTAAGTCTTCACCTACAACCTACTAGAGAGCCAACAATCTGTAACTAATAACCTCTTCACGGCCCTTACAATTTTTTCCTGTCCCCTTGTCCTAAAGACTCTGCAAGATTTTTAGATTTTTCTTATGACAGCAGTCTACTCCCAGTATCATACTCTATTCCCATTATCTCATGTTGTACAATAAATTACTTGAAAACTTACTGGCTTAAAATAACAGAAATAATTTACTATATCTCACTGTTTCTGTGGATTTGAAATTAATGTATGGCACAATAGGAAGAGCTTGTCTCTGCTCCGTGATTTCTGAGCATTTGTTTCAAGCATGGCTCATTGCAAAGAAGGCTTGGGCCTAGAATCAACTGAATAAATATGATGTATATATATATATATATATATATATAGCATATATATATTGCATATATATATATTGCATATATATATATATTGCATATATATTGGAGACAATTTGTTGTTTCTGTTTCATGAAAATATACACACCCACAAACAGCCTAACTGAAGTAAGCTTTATATTTTTTATGGATCCTGTGTTTAAACTATTCTTCAGAACTAAATACTCACATCTCTTTAGTTCTAAGTAGAGAAAAAGAACTATGAAGGACAAGGGAAGTTGGAAAGAAGGTGCAACTGGCTCATTCCAAAATCAACAGTAGGCTTAAGTGGTAACTGTGAATGAATCACAGTATTTTATGCCAAAGTGAGGAAAAGATACTCTAGCAATTTTAGAGAAGGTAAATTATCTTCTGTCCAAAAAAACAGTAACATACTTCATTTGCAAAATAATCATTATTACCCATGTGTAAGCCACATAATCTTGTAGTCTACTATAGTTGTTTTATTGAAAACATCTTTGGTAAGCTAATGTCTATACACTCCTGATTTTTGTTTTTGAATTTAAAAAATATTGTACATTCTAAACTTATAGTTTAAGTTGTTTCTTCTTTCATGGAAATGACATTTATAATATCACACAATTCCTGTCCAGCGTGGAAGCAGAGAACATCTTCTGTTCCCTTTACCAAACCTTTCCTTCCTCTTGAGGCAGCCAGAAATGTGAGCTGACCACTACCACAGGCATTAAAACACCCAGTACTCACCAGTGTAAAACAATACTCACAGCAATGCAGTATTTGTTACACAAGACTTGAGTTCTGCCTCTGTTTCTGTGAGTGAATCACTTCATCTTTTTTAACTTTTTCAACTTTTTTTACAAGTTCTTTACTTGTAAAACAAGGTTAATAATGTCAACAATTTGTACTTTAAACATCACTGTGTTGCATTTGCTGGCTTACTTGTATCCATCCTCCTCTCTGCATGCCCAACATAACTCTACCACAAAGTGAATGAAGGAACAATGCTTGTATTCCTCATCATTATTTTTCAAGTGTCAAAAATAGTTCCTGGAACATAGTAGGTGCTCTAAAAAGTTTGTTTTAATAAACAAACAGAAAATTTCCTGTTGCATTTCAGTTTGCTTTGTTTTTACTATTCTGACAGATGGTATAGCAAAGTAATTTGACATATAAATTTCAGTTTTATTTTATTTTATACTATAAAATTTTATTATGATGTTCCTTATTAGTAGTACATTTGTTCACAACTACCTTTCGAAATGTTTGTTTAGGTTGCATATGTTAAGATTAATAGGAAGCTACAATTATAGAGATTTAGGGAATTTTCAGAAAGATATGGTAGTTCTATTGCTTATTCACATCTTATACAATTAAAATGTAAATATGGACATATAACTATGATTTGTAGTATGACATCCACATGATCTAACCTTTGGTATACTTTTAGTTTTATTACCACACAGAAAATGGAAAAAAATCAACATGGCCAGAAGTTTGAGATTAGTTTATTCTCCCATATGAAGTTCATTTGTTGTAGACGGATGATGAATCACTAACGTGTAAAAGAGGGAAATTTTAATGTAAAATTATAAAACAACTTTAGCTGTTTTCTTTTTATCAACTTATTGAGACTATTTCCCTTAAACAATATCCCTACTGTACAGTTTTTATTCCCACTAGCTAGCTTTGAGGATTCCATGTTATAATAATAAAAATAACTACAATAATAATAATGGTAATAATAATCACTGAATAAAATGGAGGAATTAGTTTTACATTATAGTGGGTGATGGCTTGAAAAAAGCAGTGCCCTGTTCTAATTGCTATGTAATATGGCACTAGTTCCATGCGTTCTATAGGTTTATAAGACTCACATGTTTTGTATTCCTTTAGTAGCACAATTTTAGGTTTGATTTGGAGAGGTAACTCACAGAGGCTTGTTTCTAACCACATCTTCATGCCCCAAGGGTAGCACAAATAATTTCTTGAATATAGAAGAGACTTCATCAGACATGAATTTCTAACTCAATTAGTGTTTCAATTTCCTTGAAATTCTATATTCCTGTGCATTGGTTTTATCCAGTGGAATGCTGTGAAGAGAGTAGCCTTGGCAAAATTGTAAGATAAGTTTGTCCTGGAATTTTTTATTCCCCTTCTACCTGCCACCCTTCCTATGTCCTCTTCTGCCTTTACATGCTCTCCTACTATCACAAGCAATAAAGTGATCCCATACTGCTCCTTTACTGCCAAGGTCCCACAGTGTAGAGTCCTAAACAAACCAAATCTCTATAAGCATATAGTACTGCTCTGGTTCTTCTGTTGTTTCTACCATCAAAATTTACTTTGCTTAGGCTTTAGTTGCTAGAGCCTCATTTTGTGGCTGGCTAGCATCCTAGCAAAGTTATTCAACAAATTCAATATTAGGCATAAGAAAATAACAGTGTAGAGAATGAGATCCACAGTTCCCTGGCATTGGTACTCTACATTTTTGGCACCTAGACCTTAGTGTCTTCTTATCCTCAATGTTTTAATGACTTTCCCTAGACTAAGGACCTCCAGAATTTTGGCAGTTAAAACTTCACTGGCATCTGACTAAAATGATACCCATGTGTTTCTCTTCCTCTCCAAACTGTTGTTTTATTTCTTTCTACTTATAATTTGGTATAAATCCATTGTGTCATCAATTAGCTAATTTTCTCTCATATCATAATTCACTTCTTGGAAAAAAACATTTATTGAATATATACTACATGACCAGCACTATGCTATGTATCAAATGGATGCTCCTAAAGATCATGTAATAATAATATGATGGTGATAACAATAATAGTCATACTTGAATTATATTCAACATTTCACAGTGTAAAAGAGTTTTCATATTCATTATATTATTTTATTTATTTGTTAAACAAATATCTAAAAAAAACGAAAACAAATATCTGTTGACCCTCTTACTATATTCCAGTCACAGTGCACAATGTTAAAAGATATAATGGTGAACAAAACAGGTTTTTATAAATCTTACAGTTTAGTGGGTGACATAAACATTAATCAAATAATTTTAGAAGTAAATATATAATTATAAACTGTGATAAGTGCTATTATAGAAAATTAGAGTATTATGATACTATATAATAGGAGTCCAAATTAATTTTTATTTATGGGGCATTAGGGAAGGCTTTTCTGAAAACTTGACCTGTGAACTTATGTCTAAGGGTCAAGTTATTTGAATATCTGGAGTACAGGGAATGGCAGGGAAGGAAAAATGAGACTACTACATACATGCTATGATAAGAACTTCAGACTGCTACAGTGTTTTGTCTTTATACTAAAAGAAATGGAAGCCTTTGAAAGGATTTAGGCAGGAAAATAGTATATTAGACCCTACAGTTTGAAAATATCACTCTGTATTAAACTTGAATGAGAGATAATGGTGAAAAATGGAAGACTAGAAGGCTGTTATTATCATAGTACAAGTGAGATATGTTGGTGGTATGAACTAAGGTGGTGTGGTGAAAATGGAGAGAAATTATAAAATTGTGAGCTTTTAAAGAGTACTCACTATTATCCTTTGAGGTAGACAGGGAAAGGATTATAATTCTCATTGTGAGAATTAGAGAATGAAGTTTAGGAGATATTCAGTTACTTTCCCAGTGTCTTATCAATAGCTCTTAAATGGTGAATATGGGTCTTAAACCCATGTCTTCTGAATGTCTTTCCAAACAACTTTCAATTTACAAAGTAATATAGGATATGTCCACAAGTAATGTATGGATTTTTACCTCTCTATACAGGATAAAATATTGGGAATGATCTATGATAGATTCAAGATAAAAAAAGAGAAAACAGAGAAATCATATAGAATTGATTAGACTATGAATAACCAGTCTTGGCCTCCATGTTTAAGCTGTGAGACCTTATTCAAGGTAGTTAACTACTCTGGGCCACACTTCTATTGTTTACTAACATAAACATAAAACTGGTTTTGCAAAAGAGTACCATTTTTAAGAATAACTTCAGGATATATCCAAATATTTGGTGGCTGTAACAAAACTGCTTTTATAAGCTAAGGTTGGTGTTCAGATACCAGGTTTAGTTAGCAATTCAAATAGATTAAAAGAGTTTTAGCATTGAAGATCATTTAAAGAGCATAGGACAGATTAAAATATTGGCAAATAGATTTAGTGTCCAATGAAGGAGAAAAGGAAAACTATATACCTTTCCCAAAGCAATTGCATAACTTGCCTAACTATAGAACCCACACTATCTTTATGGAAAAGACTGACAGGGGGAGGGAGATCAAGATGGTAGATTAGGAGAATACAAAGCCACCACCTGCATTAACACATCAAAAGACTTCGACCTGTAGAGCAATTCTCAATGAAAAAGAAAACAAAAATGGACACTGGAAGAAATATTTTTATACAATAAAGGTTGTAAGGAAGATCCACACAGAATCAGGTAGGAAGGGAAGAGAAACAATCAGGTCAAGACCTGCACCCATCGGAGTGGACACAGAAGAAAAAGGAGATTACATGGTCTTGCAGACCTTCTGGGCAGTGAGCAGTTCTAACCACATACTGGGTGTCCCAGCCCTGGGGTCAGACATAAGGAAGATGAGTTCCCTTAGCTGGTTGGAAACCAGTGAGACTGACAAAAGGACTATAAGAAACAAGGCTCTGCTTGTAAAGAGTGTGCACATGCTTGCTCACTCCCCCCCAAAAGGTGAAGGAATCAGATTGAAACTGCCTAGGACTCTGGCCAGCTTCCCTCAAACACACCAGTGCCTGTCTCAGCTTTAACTGAATACATAGTCCTGTCTGGCTTGCTCTGCAGTGCAGCTCAACACTAGGGCAAAGGCTGCCATGGCAAGGGGAGTATGCAGTTGTGGGGGACAGACCCAGCTCAAACTTGGCATGGTGTGTAAACAAGGTGATGGTGGCCATTGCTGGTGCTCACAGAGGCAGTGAGTTGGAGTGTTACATGATTCTGACCCCAAGTGCTAGGAACCATACATCTTGTACCCTGAACTGTGATAAGTGCCCACTCCAGCCCCTCTTGATCCAGCACTTTTCCCGACTAGGATGAGGTTGCTGATGATAGGATGAGGGAAAGCATACACTCAGTGGAAATGGAGGCAACTCAGACCCAACCCTCAGGATTTATGCTCCAGCAACTTGAGACCTGACTCCACCACCCAATAAGGTGGAGTTGGCCGCTGAACAGAGAAGAAGCCTAGGCATACACCTAACTGTAACCCTAGCTCTTCAATCTCCAGCCCCACTTCCCAACAAGACAGTAACTGCCAGCAAACTCTGAGGGAACAGGTGATTCATGCTCACTTCAGATTCAGTTCTCCAAGCAAAGCCAACAGGCACATGTAGACTGCCTAGGGATGCTCCCACATAAGCACACACCTTCAAGACCTGGATATGTAACTGTTTCACCTAATTTCATAGAGAAAGAGAACAGTAAGTAAAATGAAATACAGAGGAGTATGTTTCAAATGAAAGAACAAGGGAAACCCTCCCAAAAAATTAATGAAACAGAGATAAATAAGTAAGCAGATAAAGAGTTCAAAGCACTCGTAATAAGAATATTAACTGAATTAGGGAAAATAATAGATTAACAAAGTGAGAATTTTAACAAGGACCTAGAAAATATAAAATGTAACCAGTCAGAGTATACAGACTGGAAACAAAAATAAATAACTGAAATGAAAAACACACTACAAGGAATTAAGAGCAGACTAGGTGATACAGAAGGACACATATGATCAGTAAGATAGAATAATGGAAATCCTTCAATTAGAACAGGAAAAATAAAAACAAATGAAAAATTGAAACACTTTAAGGAAACTCTGGAACAATATCAAGTGTTCCAATATTCCCATTATAAGGGTCCTAGAAGAAGAGAGAGAGAAAGGGGTTGATGATATATTTGATGAAATTTTGGCTGAAAAAATTTATGAACTTGAAGAAGGAAATTGATATCTTGGTACAGGTAGCACAGAGGGTCCCAGACAAGATGAACCCAAACAGACCCAGAGCAAGACATATCATAATTAAATGGCAAATTTTAAGATAAAGAAATAATTCTAAAGGCTGGAAGAGAAAAACAAAGAGTCATACACAAGGGAACCCATGTAAGGATATCAGCTGGTTTTTCTCCAGAAAATTTGCAGGCCAGAAGTGTGTGTCATGGTATATTTAAAGTGCTGAAAGGGAAAACAAAATCCATGACCTATGATACTTTACCAGCAAGATTATGATTTAGAATTGAAAGAGAGATAAAGAACTTCTCAGACAAACAAAAACTAAGAGTTCACCAATACTAAACCTATGTTATTTTTTTAAAAAAGAGTCTTCTTTAAGTGGAAATGGAAAGGCAACATCAAGAACTAAAAATCTATAGTAACAGAAATATCTCACCAGTCAAGGAAAATATAGAGTAACAGCTGTAGATCAAACATTTAAATAAGTTAGTACAAAGACTAAAAGACAAAAATTGTAAAATCAAATATAACTGCCATAAACATTTAAAGGATAACCATGAAGATGTAAAATATGACATCAAAAACCCGAAACATGGAAGACAAGATTAAAAAAAAATAAGTGGAACTTTCAGAATATGTTTGACATTAAATGGTTACCTATTTAAAAAAACTGGATATATTTATAGGTCAACATATATGACCCCATGGTAACAATGTAATAAAAGAACAATAAGAGATACACAAAAATGAGAGAGAAAGGAACAAAAGCATTACACTCAAGAAAGCATCAAATCACAAGAGAAGAAATTAAAAGAAAAATAAAAGAGCTACAACACACACACACACACACACACACACACACACACACACAGAAAGCAAGTAACAAAATGGTAATAAGTACATACCTCTATCCATGATCACTTGAGACATCAATGGATTAAATGCTCCAATCAAGAGACAGAGGGTGGCTCACTGGATAAAAAATAAAATAAAAAAAATAAAAATATAAAAAAAATAAAAAATATACATATGCTCCTTACAAAAGATTTATTTCAGAGCTAAAGAGATACATAGACAATAAAGGGGAAGGAAAGGGATATTTCATGCAAATGGAAATGACAGAAAAGCTGGGAGCTAACAATACTCATATCAGACAAAAAGACTAAAAGTCTATAACAAAAGACAAAGAAGCGTGTTATGTAATGATAATGAGATCAATATAAGAAGAGAATATAACACTTGTTTACATAAACGCACCTTATATAGGGTCACTTAAATAAGTAAAGCAAATAATAACAGGAAAAAAAAGAGAGAATTGGCAATATCACAATAATACTATGGGACATTAACACCCCTACATCAATGGACAGATGATGCAGACAGAAAATCAAGAAGGAAACAGGAGTCTTATGTGACACATTAGACCAGTTGAATTTAATAAATATCTATAAGATATTTGACTCCCAAACAGCAGAGTATGCATTCTTTTCCAGTTCATGTGAAACATTGTCAAGAATAGATCACATGGTAGGCCACAAAGAAAGTCTCACCAACATAAGAGGATAGAAAGTATATGAAGCACTTTTTCTGAACAAAATGGTACGAATCGAGAAATCAGTTACAGGTAATAAAATGAGAAAAACACAAACATGAGGAGACTTTTCAAAATGCTACTAAGAAACCAATGGGTCAATGAAGAAATCAAAGAGGAAATTAGAAAATACCTCATAGCAAGTGAAAATATAAACATAATTTTCCAAACTCTATGGGATTCAGAAAAAGCAGTTCTAAGAGGAAAGTTTATAGCAATAGAGACCCACCTCCAGAAAAAGGAGAAATTTTAAATAAACAACTTAATTGATCATCTAAAGGAATTAGAAAAAGAACAAACAAAGCCCAACATCAGTAGAAAGAAGGAAATAATAAAGATCAGAGAGGAAGTAAGTAAAATAGAGATGCTCCCTCCCCCAAACATAAAAGATCAACAAAGCCAAGAGCTGGTTTTTTGAAAAGATAAACAAAATTGATGTTTTTAGCCAGGCTCATCAATGAAAAAAGAAAGAAAGAAAGAAAGAAAGAAAAAAGCAGAGAGGATGAAAATACATAACATAAGAAAAAAAAAGAAATTTCAATCAATTTCAAACAGATACAAAAAATCATAAGAGAATACTGCAAACAGCTATATGCTAATAAATTCAACAACCTAGAAGAAATAGATCAATTTTTAGAAACACACAATCTACCAAGACTGAACCAGGAAGAAACAAACAATCTGAACACATTGATCACTACCAGTGAAATTCGATTTGTAATTAAAAAAAAATACCTCCCAGCAAACAAAAGTCCAGGATTGGGCAGCTTCAACTGGGAATGCTTGTGGCAGAAGCTCAGACCACCACAGAAGTGAAGTGTCATCGATGAGTGATACACAGAGGGCAGGGCTACCTTTGCAGCTTCTCCCCTCACACACCACCCCTGCCTCCAAGGGCACTAGAGAGGCATCCCACCAGAGCCAGCTCAGGTGCCCCTGTAATCAACTCCTCCACCACCTGACTGCCTGGGTGGCCTGCTTCTCCCAACTGCAGTCTCATGGGCTCTCATATTCCAATCGCTACCCCAGCACCTTCCTGCCTGAGTAGCCTGCTCGCCCTGACAGCCACCTAGGCTCCTTCCTGCCTGATGGGCTCCTGTGCTCCAGCAATCTCTGGAGCAGATTTCGGTGGGAGGAACACATGCAGAGGTGGGGATAAATCCACAGCTGCATCCCAAGAGCTCTGTGACTAAGGAAGAACTGAAATATCTTCTTGCAGCTGTGGGAAACATGGAGTTACAACTCCGCAGAAGGTTTTCTAAATTCAGCAACTGCAAAATATCCAAGAGGACTACAAGTGATCCTGAAGCTGGGTCAGGTCTGGTTTTGGCAGCCGTGGTCTTTGTGGGCATGTACACATAGGTCTTGGGCCAAGCCAGAGTCTGAGTGGCCTCCGTACCTCCCACAGCAGGTCCAGGTGCATGACTACTGCAGTCCTGGGAACTGACCTCAGTGGATCTGCACCAGTGGCCTGCTGAAAACAATGCTTGAGAGACACCAGGGCCAATAGCCATCATACCCACCATTAAGGTGGGACAGGGAGCAGAGCCAAAAACAGTGTACTTTGTGAGCCCACACAATGGGTGAAAGGAGACACGACAGAACACATTCACAAGTGAACAGCTCCAGAGCAGGAATACTCAGTGGCTTCTCTCCCAGTGGAAGTGCTTCAGTTCCACCTAACTTACACTGCAGATCAGAGACACAGCTAAAACAGATCTGAGGGCCTCTATTCCAACAACTAGGGAGCAGATACTGCCCCTGACAGGGCAGTGACAACCCACAGAGCAAAGGAGAGACCCTGTTCAACATCCAGGGCAGGCTCTGGTCTCCACAAGACCAATCAAATCACCTACCAAAGGGATAATGGCATGAGTCTCTTGACCAATCTCATCCACCAGGGAGGGGGGAGATGCCAGAAGCAAGAGGAGCTATGATCCTGCAACCTGAAGAAAGGAGACCATGAACACAGTAAGTTTGACAAAATGAGAAGAAAAGGAATTATGCTGCAGATGGAGGAACAAGATAACAACCTACAAGAAAAAATAAATGAAGAGGAGATAGGAAAACTACCTGAAAAGAATTCAGAGTAATGATAGTAAAGATGATCCAAGATCTTGGATAAAGAATGGAGGAACGAATCGAGAAGATACAAGAAATGACTAACAAAGATCTAGAAGAACTAAAGAACAAACAAACAGAGATGAAGAATACAATAACTGAAATGAAAAATACAATAGAAGGAATCAATAGCAGAATAACTGAGGCAGAAGAATGGATAAGTGACCTGGAGGACAGAATGGTGAAAATCTCTGCTGTGGAACAGAACAAGGAAAAAGAATGAAAATAAATGAGGACAGTCTTAGAGGTGTCAGGGACAATATTAAACACACCAACATTTGAATTATAGGAGTCCCAGAAGAGGAAGAAAAAAAGCAAGGCCCTGGGAAAATATTTGAAGAGATTATAGTCGAAAACTTCCCTAATGAGGGAAAGGAAATAGTCACCAAGTCCAGGAAGCAGAGACAGTCTCATAGAGGATAAAATCCAAGGAGGAACATGCCAAGACACGTATTAATCAAATTCACAAAAATTAAATACAAAGAAAAAATAATAAAAGCAACAAGGGGAAAGTAGCATATAACATACAAGAGAATCCCCATAAGGTTATCAGCTGATTTTTCAGCAGAAACTCTGCAGGCCAGAAGGCAGTTGCATGATATATTTACTGTGATGAAAGGGAAAAACCTACAACCAGGATTACTCTACACAGCAAGGTTCTCATTCAGATTCAATGGATAAATCAAAAGCTTTACAGACAAGCAAAATCTAAAAGAATTCAGCACCACAAAAGCAGCTTTACAACAAATGCTAAAGGAAGTTCTCTAGGCAGAGAACACAAGAGAAGAGAGTAAAATAGGAAGGGAAGAATTAAAAGACCTATGAAAAAAAAACCCAAAACAATTAAGAAAATGGCAATAGGAATATACATATGGATAATTACCTTAAATGAAAATGGATAAAATGCTCCAACCAAAAGACATAGATTGGCTGAATGGATAGAAAACAAGACCTGTATATATGCTGTCTACAGTGGAACCATTTCAGGCATAGAGACACATACACTCTGAAAGTGAGGGGATGGGAAAAGATAATACGTGCAAATGGAAATCAAAAGAAAGCTAGATATACTCATATCAGACAAAATATACTTGAAAATAAAGACTGTGACAAGAAACAAGGAAGGAAACTACATAATGATCAAGGGATCAATCTAAGAAGAAGATATAACAATTATAAATATATATGCACTCAATATAGGAGCACTTTAATATATAAGGCAAAGCTAACAGCCATAAAAGGGGAAAACAACAGTAACACAAAATAGTGGGGGACATTAACACCCCAATTACACCAATGGACAGATAATCCCAACAGAAAATTAATAAGGAAACGCATCCTTAAATGACACATTAGACCAGATACATTTAATTGATATTTATAGGATTTTTGAACCGAAAGCAGCAGAATGCACTTTTTTTTCATGTGCACACAGAATATTCTCCAGGACAGATCACTTTTTGGGTCAGAAATCAAGAAATTTAAGAAAATTGAAAACATATAAAACATCTTTTTCCGACCACAATGCTATGAGATTAGAAATCAATTACAGGAAACAGTGTGTATAAAACACAGACTTATGGAGGCTAAGGAATATGTTACTAAATACCCAATGTATCACTGAATAAATTTTAAAAAAACAAAGGAAAAATAAATGAAATAGAGACAAAGAAAACAAGAGCAAAGATCAATGAAAATCAAAACTATTTTTTTGAGAAGATAAACAAAATTGATAAAACTTTAGCCAGACTCTTCAAGGAAAAAAGAAAGGGGAGGACTGAAATCAATAAAATTAGAAATAAAAAAGAAGTTACAATGGACAACACAGAAATGAAACTGATCTTTGTGACTACTACAAGCAAATATACACAAATAAAATGGACAACCTAAAGAAATGGACAAAATCATAGAAAGGTACAACCTTCTAAGACTGAACCAGGAAGAAACAAAAATAGGAACAGACACATCACAAGTACTGAGATTGAAACTGTGATTAAAACTCTTCCAATAAACAAAAGTCCAAGACCAGATGGCTTCACAGGTGATTTCTATCAAACATTTAGGGGATAGTTAAGTCATACCCTTCTGAAACTCTTCCAAAAAATTGCAGAGGACGGAACAATCCCAAGCTCATTCTATGAGGTCACCATCACCCTGATACCAAAACCAAAGATATCACAAAAAAAGAAAATTACAGACGAATATCACTTATGAAAATAGACAAAAAACCCTCAACAAAATACTAGCAAACTGAATACAACAACACATTAAGAAGATCATACACCATGATCAAGTGGGATTTATTCCAGGGATGCAAAGATTCTTCAATATAGACAAATCAATCAGTGTGATACATGACATCAACAAATTGAAGAATAAAAAACATATGATCATCTCAATAGATGCAGAAAAATCTTTTGAAAAAATTGAACACCGTTTATGATAAAAAATTAAAAAAACACTCCAGAAACAGCATACAGGGAACCTATCTCAACATAATAAAGGCCATGTATGACAAACACACAGCAAACATCATTCTCAATGGTGAAAAAATGAAAGCATTTCCACTAAGATCAGGAACAAGACAAGGATGTCCACTCTCATCACTTTTATTCAACATAGTTTTGGAAGTGCTAGCCATGGCAATCAGAGAATAAAAAGAAATAAAAGGAATCCAAATTGGAAAGAAGATGTAAAAATGTAACTGTTTGCTAATGACATGATACTATACATAGAAAATTCTAAAGATGCTACCAGAAAACTACTAGAATTAATCAATGAATTCGGTAATGTTGCAGGATATAAAATTAATACACAGAAATCACTTACATTCCTATACAGTAATAATGAAAGATCAGAAAGAGAGATAAAGGAAACAATCCCATTTACCATCACATTAAAAAAATAAAGTACATAGGAATAAGCCTATCTAAGGAAGCAAAAGACCTGTACTCAGAAAACTATAAGATACTGATGAAGGAAATAAAGGTGACAAAATCAGGTGGAGAAGGATGCCAGGTTCTTGGATTGGGAGAGTTAATATTTTGAAAATAACTATATTACCCAAAATAATCTACAGATTCAATGCAATCTATATCAAATTCCCAATGGCATTCTTCACAGCATTAGAACAAAATAATTTAGAATTTGTATGGAAACACAAAAGACCACAAATAACCAAAGCAATCTTGAGAAAGAAAAAGGAAGATGGAGTAATAAGGCTCCCTGACTTTAGACAACATTACAAAGCTACAGTCATAAAAAGAATATGACACTGGTACAAAAATAGAAATATAGATGAATGGAAAATGATAGAAAGCCCAGAGATAAACACACACACCTATGGTCAACTAATCAATGACAAAGGAGGCAAGGATATACAATAGAGAAAAGACAGTCTCTTCAATAAGTGCTGCTGCAAAAACTGGACAGCTACATGTAAAAGAATGAAATTAGAACACACTCACTAACACCATACACAAAAATAAACTCAAAATGGATTAAAGACCTAAATGCAAGGCAGGATACTATAAAATTCTAGGAGGAAAGCATAGGTAGAAATCTTAGTGACATAAATTGCCACCAAGTATTTTTTAATCCACCTCCTACAGTAATGAAAATAAAAAAACAAAATAAACAAATGGGACCTAATGAAACTTAAAACTTTTGCACAGAAAAAGAAACCATAAGCAAAATGAAAAGAGAACTCACAGTATGAGACAAAATATCTGCAAAAGAAGCAACTGACAAGTGATTAATCTCCAAAATACACAAACAGCTCATGCAGCTCAATATCAAAGAAAAACAAACAACCCAATCAAAAAATTGGGCAGAGAAGCAACTATATGCCAATAAAATAGACAGTCTCAAAGAAATGGACAAGTTATTGGAAAGGTAAAATTTTCCAAAACTGAACCAGGAAGAATTATAAAATATAAACAGACTTATCACAAGTAATGAAATTGAAATTGTTAGTAAAAATCTTCCAGTAAACAAAAGTCCAGGACCTGATTGCTTAACAGGCGAATTCTATCAAACATTTAGAGAAGAGCTAACACCTGCACTTCTGAAACTCTTCCAAAAAATTGCAGAGAAAAGAACACTCCCAAGCTCATGCTATGAGGCCACCATCATGCTGTAAGCAAAACCAGAGAAAGATATCACACACAAAAAACTAGAGACCAATATTAATGATGAACATAGATGCAGAAATCCTCAACAAAATGCTAAAAAGCAGAATCCAATAACACATTAAAAATATCATACACCATGATCAAGTGGGATTTATCCCATGGATGCAAGGATTCTTCAACATATGTAAATCAATCAATGTGATACACTACATTAACAAACTGAATAATAAAAATCATATGATCATATAAATACATGCAGAAAAAGCTTTTGAAAAAATTCAACACCATTTATGATAAAAATTCTCCAGGAAGTGGGCATAGAGGGAACATAAGTCAACATAATAAAGGCAAACACACAGAAAACATCATTCTCACTGATGAAAAACTTAAAGAATCTCCTCTAAGATCAGAAACAAGAAAAGGATGTTTATTCTTTCCACTTTGATGCAACAGTTTTGGAAGTCCTAGCCTCAGCTATCAGAGAAGAAAAAGAAATAAAGGAATCCAATTTGGAAAAGACAAAGTAAAACTGTCACTGTTTGCAGATGACATGACACTATACATAGAAAATCTTAGAGATATACCAGAAAACTACTAGGGCTCATCAATAAATTTGGTAAAGTTGTAGGATACAAAATTAATACACAGAAATGGGTTGCATTCCTATACACTAACATTGAAAGATCAGAAAGAGAAATTATGGAAACAATCCCATTTACCATCACATCAAAAAGAATAAAATACTTAGGAATAAACCTACCTAAGGAAGCAAAAGACCTGTACTCAGAAAACTACAAGACACTGGTGAACGAAATCAAAGATGACATAAGCATATGGAGAAATATACCATGTTCGTGGATTGGAAAAATCAGTTTGGTGAAAATGACTATATTACTCAAAGTAATCTACAGATTCAATTCAATCTCTTTCAAATTACCAATCACATTCTTCACAGAATTAGAACAAAAATTTTACAACTTGTATGGAAACACAAAAAAACCCAAATAACCAAAGCAAGTTTGAGAAAGAAAAATGGAGCTGGAGGAGTAGGCTCCCTGACTTCAAACATTACTACAAAGCTACAGTCATCAAGACAGCATAGTACTGGCACAAAAACAGAAATATAGATCAATGGTATAGGATAGAAAGCCCAGAGATAAATCCACGCACATATGGTCAACTCATTTATGACAAAGGACACAAGAACATACAATGGAGAAAACAGAGGCTCTTCAATAAGTGGTGCTGGGACAACTGGACAGCTACATGTAAAAGAATGAAATTAGAACACTCCTTAACACCATACACAAAAATAAACTCAAAATGGATTAAAGACCTAAATGTAAGAGGGGACACTATCAAACTCTTAGAGGAAAACATAGGAGAAACACTCTTTGACATAAACTACAGCAATATGTTTTTTGACCCCCCTCCTAGAGTAATGAAAATAAAAACAAAAATAAACAAATGGGACCTAATGAAACTTAAAAGCTTTTACACAGAAAACTAAACCATAAAAAAGATGAACATACAGCCCTCAGACTGGGAGAAAGCATTTGCAAATGAATCAACGGACAAAGGATTAATCTCCAAAATATACACAAGTCATGCAGCTCAATATGAAAAAAACAAACAAACAGCACAACCAGAAATGGGTGGAGGGCTTCCCTGGTGGCGAAGTGGTTGAGAGTCCACCTGCCGATGCAGGGGACGTGGGTTTGTGCCCTGGTCTGGGAAGATCCCACATGCCGCAGAGTGGCTGGGCCCGTGAGCCATGGTTTCTGAGCCTGCGCATCTGGAGCCTGTGCTCCGCAATGGGAGAGGCCACAACAGTGAGAGGCCCACGTGCTGCAAAAAAAAAAAAAAAAAAAAAGGGGTGGAAAACCTAAATAGACATCTCTCTAAGGAGGACATACAGCTGGCCAAGGGGCACATGAAAGGATGCTCAACATCACTAATTATTAGAGAAATGCAAATCAAAACTACAATAAGGTATCACCATATACTTGTCAGAATGACCATCATTGAAACTCTACATTCAATAAATCCTAGAGAGGGTGTGGAGAAAAGCAAACCCTCCTACATTCCTTGTGGGAATGTATATTGGTGCATCCACTATGGAGAACAGTATGAGAGTTCCTTAGAAAACTAACAGAGCAACCATATGATCCAGCAATCCAACTCTGGGGCATGTATCTGGAGAAAACCAAATTCAAAAAGATACCTGCATCCCACTGTTCATTGTAGTACTATTTACAATAGCCAGGACATGGCATTAACCTAAATTTCCATCAACAGAGGAATGGATAAAGAACATGTGTTACGTATATACAATGGAGTATTACTCAGCCTTAAAAAAGAAACAAATAATGTCATTTACAGCAACATAGAAGGTCCTAGAGATTGTCATATTGAGGTAAATCAGATGGAAAAGGACAAATATGAGATGGCATTGCTTATATGTGGAATCTAAAAAAAGGGGGTACAAGCGAACTTATCTACAAAAGAGTTAGAGTTACATATGTAGAAAACAGACATTTTTACCAAGGGCTAGAATGGGAAAGGTAAATTGGGTGATTGAGATTGACATATGCATACTACTATATATATATAATAGATATATAATAGGTAGTTAATAAGAACCTACTGTACAGCACAAGGAACTCTACTCAATGCTGTGTAATGGCCTAAATGGAAAAAGTATCTAAACTAGTAAATATAGGTATATGTATAACTGATTCACTTTGCTGCTGGGAAACTGTACAGCTCCATGTTGAAGAAGGGAACTATAATATTTTTTTCACACTGCATACAAAAGTAAACTCAAAATGGATGAAATACCTAAATGTAAGACCAGAAACTAAAACTCCTAGAAGAAAACATAGTCGGAACACTCTTTTTTGTTTTTGCAGTATGCGGGTCCCTCACTGTTGTGGCCTCTCCCGTTGCGGAGCACAGGCTCCGGACGCACAGGCTCAGCGGCCATGGCTCATGGGACCAGCCACTCCGTGGCATGTGGTATCTTCCCAGACTGGGGCACGAACCCATGTCCCCTGCAGCTGCAAACGAACTCTCAACCACTGCGCCACCAGGGAAGCCCTGGAACGCTCTTTGACATAAATCATAGCAATATTTTCTTGACTCTGTGTCCTAAGGCTAAGGATACAAAATGAAAAGTAAACAAATGGGACAATTAAACTTAAAAGCTTTTCTACAGCTAAGGAAACCATAAAAAAAAAAAAAAGGAAAAGGGGCTTCCCTGGTGCCACAGGGATTGAGAGTCCGCCTGCCAATGCTGGGGGCAAAGGTTCGTGCCCCGGTCCGGGAAGATCCCATGTCATGGAGCAGCTAGGCCTGTGAACCATGGCTGCTGAGCCTGCGCATCCAGAGCCTGTGCTCTGCAATGGGAGAGGCCACAACAGTGAGAGGCCCGCATCTTGAAAAAAAATAGAAAAGGAAAAGACAACCCTCAGAATAGGAAAAAATATTTCCAAATGATATGCCTCGTAAGGGGTTAATATCCAAAATATATAAAGAACTCATCAACTGAATACCCCATCCCCCAGAAATAAACAACCCAATTAAAAACGTGGACAGAATACCTGAAGAGACATTTTTCCAAAGAAGATATATAGATGACCAACAGGCATATGAAATGATGCTCAACATTGCTAATCATCAGAGAAATGTAAATCAAAACCACAGTGAGATATTTCCTCAAGCCAGTCAGAATGACTATTACTGAAATGTCTACAATAAAAAAACAATGGTGAGGATGTGGAGAAAAGGAAACATTAGCTCACTGTTGGTGGGAGTGTACATTGGTGTACCCACTATGGCAAATTCTAAGGAGGTTCCTCAAAAAACTAAAAATAAAACTACCATATGATCCAGGAATTCCAATCCTGGGTACATACCCAAAGAAACCAAAATGCTAATTCAAAATGATACATGCGGGGGCGGTGGAAAGATGGCGGAGGAGTAAGACGCGGAGATCACCTTCCTCCCCACAAATACACCAGAAATACATCTACATGTGGAACAGCTCCTACAGAACACCTACTGACTGCTGGCAGAAGACCTCAGACCTCCCAAAAGGCAAGAAACTCCCCACGTATCTGGGTAGGGCAAAAGAAAAAATTAATTAAAAACAGAGACAAAAGAATAGGGACGGCACCTGCACCAGTGGGAGGGAGCTGTGAAGGAGGAAAGGTCTCCACACACTAGGAAGCCCCTTCACGGGCAGAGATTGCGTGAGTTGGAGCGGGGAGCTTCGGAGCCGTGGAGGACAGCACAGCAACAGGGGTGCGGAGGGCAAAGCGGAGAGATTCCCGCATAGAGGATCGGTGCCGACCGGCACTCACCAGCCCGAGAGGCTTGTGTACTCGCCCGCCGAGGCGGG
>NW_006778156.1:566459-566763 GCF_000442215.2 Lipotes vexillifer | reverse complement strand
CTTTACCTCTTTTTGTGAGGGTATATGTGTATGCTTCTATGTAAGATTTTGTCTCTATAACTTTGCTTCCACCATTTGTCCTAAGGTTCTATCCGTCCCTTTTTTTTTCTCTAAATAATTATTTTTTTAATTCAATAACTTTATTATACTTTATTTTATTTTACTGTATCTTCTTTCTTTCTGTATTTTTTCGTTCCTTCCCTCCTCCCTCCCTCCCTCCTTTCTTTCCTTCTTGCCTTCTTCATTTCTTTTCTTCTTTCTTCCTTCCCTCCTTCCTTCCTTCCCTCCTTTCTTTCTTGCTTTC